>NC_135858.1:13783382-13960882 GCF_031162955.1 Sander vitreus | reverse complement strand
ATTCACAACATGACTGCACTCCATTGTTAGGCACATCAGGCAAGGGTTGATACAGATGTGTTATTAACAGTAATCAATGTTGGTGTACAGTATTTGTATTTTGGGAACAAGTTGAGAATAATTTACCAAATGTTAAAGAAGAAGTGCAGAGCAGGAATGTAAGGTGAAAAAGTTAGGTACCTTGTTACAGTTTTATTGATTATTTTATGTGTTTATAATTTATAACCGCACCTTTTAGTCTTGAAAATCAGTACGTTTTTAAAAGAATATGTCTTCCATATATTTTGTTATATTTTCTCAAATGTATCAAAAAGACTTAATGCGATCCACAATGTTACTGTGTTGGATCACTCTCACCACTCTTATAGCGTTATCAGCCGCAGCAGGCAGCTCTTTGCAGCTAAAGAGCCATCTTTTTTCCCTCAGGAGTTGATAGAGACCAGAAATGGAGCTAAGAGACAGTTAATATTGGACTTGCATTCACCAGGTGGCAAGGAACACAACTCCAAATGAATGATAATGTTGCTCTGGAACTGCTGGATGTGTAAATAAGCAACTGTTCAACAAGTTCATCATATCAACCTAAAAGTTGATGATATGGCAAAGTTGTGTTCTCAACTTGTTTCCACTGCCCCTTACTGGCCCAAAATACCAGTTATTGCAGGTTTTAATTAAGTGGTACTTACATTAACTAAATTAATTAATGGTGTTGCATGTTGCTTATTTGTATGCAATATGCAAAGGAAAATGCACAAACAAAAATTGCATGACAGTGTCCACTGTGTGAGAGGTTAGTGTGATAGTACCAACAGGACCTTAAATCTGCTTTTACCATTAGGGATATGTGAAAATCTGGTGTCCAAAGGACTCTAGGTTGTTAGGGGCATATATGTTATGCAATCTCTTTGACAGGTCATTTCTCCACTGTTTGGTTCTCTCTGAGTGTCTGACACAAAGATATATATTTTTGCCTCTTCCAGATCAAGTTGCAGAATCAAAAAGCTGCCCAGTAATGAAGGTAGAAGATGGAGAATCTGACGAGGAGCCAAGGATTGAATTGTCATCCAGCCCCACTTATAGTGAAGTGTCTATCAGCAGGTGAGCCCTAAATAATGAACATCCTGATTGACTTACAGTAGGTGACACCTTCAAAGCTGTCAAAGGATGGGCCTTTTCATGCTACAGAAAAGAGAGATCCTTGTTGACTACTTTCTACAGTTTGAATATAACTACGTGTAATTTCACAGTGATAATGATAAAAGATAGCTTTGGACCTTGAACACCTGATTTGATTTAAAAAAAGCAGTGCTTCGTCTTGTAACTCTTTACATTTCATAAATCTTTGAGGATATCGCTGACTGTCATTTCAGAAATATGATAGCGTTTCATTTTCAAGCCTGTGTGGCATTCACAGGACAGCATTATAATAATATGTGATTCATTTCATATTTGATTAGTATTTCTTATAGACTCTATCATGGTAATGTCAATTATTGTGGTAACTAAACTGAGTTAATTGAATTCAGAAGTAAACACGATGGAAGAAGGGAGACATCCTGCTTTGCAAGGACAACGGTCTCCGAAAGCTTGTCTGGATCCTATGATTACTCAGAAGAAATATAGCCCAACACCCAATACTTACTTAATATCCCCACATAAAACATTTTACTTATGATATAAGCGATAGCATCAAATAGCTGTTCTACATAGTAAGAAAAAAATAACTATAAACTACAAACAATTACCTTCACAATGCTGAGTTATTATATAAGTAGGTTCCTGACAATTCCTGTCCTTAAAACCTATCGTCTCTTATGTAGCTGGTAGCCAGCACATTAGGAGAACCAGCAGATCTAGAGAAACAATACAGTGCCACTAAAAGTAGTGTAGACCAGTTTACAGTACGTATACCTAATCGATTCAGCACAGCATCCCGTTGTGTGTGTATAAGTGTACTTGAGGCATAGGTAGAGAATTGCGTGCCTTAAGGTGTCCATATTATGCTCATTTTCAGGTTCATAATTGTAATTTGAGATTGTATCAGAATAGGTTTACATGGTTTAATTTTCATTTGTTATACTGCACATTGCTGCAGCTCCTCTTTTCACCCTGTGTCAGGTCTCTGTTTTAGCTACAGAGTGAGACCTCTCAACTTCTGTAACATCTTTATTGTCAGTCGCACATGCGCAGTAGCTAGGTAAGGATTACATGAGCTAGCTAGCTGTTTCTCCAACTTTGGCCTGTACAAGGCAGGATTAGCCGGGAGACTTCTTCTAAACGAGCGCACACTTCCAACTTTGCATGGAATACCTGCAGAACAGGGACATGTAAGTAGTTCTATACAATTTATTTTGTAGATTAGGGTGAATTTGTGTGTGTTGTAGCAGTGTTTTGCCATTGAGAACGAGCTAGCATGCTAATGGTTTGCCCCCTAGGCCCCTCGTTAAATAACACCCCAAATCCTTTTGATTTGATTCGATGACCTACTTCGTCAGATCAAGCCTTTCATTCGCCATAAAAGAACTCACCTTAACCCAGTAAGTTTACAAGAGAGACTTGCAGTCACTCTGAGAGTTCTGGCATCCGGTTACCCTCGAGCTCGGCTGCGGCGACTGTAAAACAGCCCTTAGTAATGCCACTAGGCTACCTATTCACCCAAATCTACGGATGTGTGGGGAAATATTTTCAGTAACGGAACAAATGAACCATTAGTGCTAATTCACAAACATTCCCTGTTGCTCAGTTTCACAACATGTCAACAATGGAGTTGCTTCTAACTCTAAGTTTACCAAGCCCATTTAGCGCTGTGTTTTTGTAATGAGTCCACTTTGAAATACGTGTTTCATATTTACATATTTTCACTTATAAGTTTAGAACGTTTGAGAATTCCTTTAATTTATATCTCCGCAGACTTTCAACAAAATTAAAAACTTACATACTTATTCCATTGTTGATTTGGCAAAATGCTTCAGGACATTGTCTTAATGTGGCATAGATCATCACTATCAATCGAAGGTTAGAGTTCATCTGCCCCTACAAGTATTATCCTGCCACCACCATACTTGCTCATGCTCTTAATTTTCAAATGCATATGTGCAAAGTCCAGAGTGGTTGCGCGTGTTGTTGGTATTGCAGCATTGCCCAATTTCATATACTATATGTATTATAGCTCTAAGTGGCAATGTTGGGAGTATGGGGGAAATGCACAGATGGTGAACTGTAGAGGCAGTTTAAAGTTTTTGAGGCAACCTCACGCAACTGTACTCTTGTTGGTAGTCGGTAGTTGGAAAAATATGTTCCTTTCATTTTTCAACATCCCAGGCCATAACATTTTCTTGACATTTTGTTTATCTTGTCAATGTCATGGCTGACATTTATACGATGTGTAGGACAGTGAAAGAACCGGCTCAAAACACCTGAGTCTAAAAAAAAAAAATAGGTATCATTCATAGCTTGTAGAGCATCAGTCTATTTAGTAACAACTTGCTTTCAGGGCTATTACTTGGGTACAAACCAATGCACTAAGTTTGTTTATTGAAACAGCAAATACCCTATATCAGTAAAACTTTGTAAATGACATGTAGTCTCTTTCTTCATCTCCTCTCCCTCTTTCTCCCATTACAGTTCTATTTCAGACATCTTTGGTCCAGAACCTGCCAGAAACCCTGAGTAAGTGATTCTGCTGTAATTGCGATTGTCAAGAAAAGTCATGTAATTTTCTAAAATCCAATTCTGACCTTCAGTGTGCATATCAGGTGTTCAACATGGGTCTTTAAAGTAAGCCTACTATCCAGCCAGATTCCCAATTATCTCAGTTTGAGATTCCTGAAGAGTTTAAAGGCCATTTTTAATTCTAGTCTGCTGCTGTTGTACATAATTATTCCACTTACAAATACTCTTTTTTCTATCCAGCAGTCAGTGTTAAAAGTTGCTCTGTGAGAAGTGTTCTAGCTATGTCTTTCATTCATATCAGGTGAAATAAATATCTAGATAGGTCTGAAAATGAAATGGTTATTTGGTCAATGTTTGAATATTTCCAAAATCTTGATCTAATAGAAATAATGCCTTTACATTTCTCCATGGTCATTGCTTTTGACAAAGCTTACTTCTATTTCGTCGAGAGGCACTTCACTTGATTGTGGCCCGCAAGCCACAATAAAAAGAAGAGCAGCTAAGCCTGCAGTACTGCATACTTTCATAGATGTTGCTTTTCACTCACAGCTGAAGGTTGGAAAGGTTTTCTCTAGTCTCCTCTGTGAGCATGTAATATGATGCTTTTCCTTGAGTTTGACTTGTTAGCAAGCAGCAAGATAGCACGCTTGTCATCAAATTGTTGGCAAATAGTGGTCAGTTCTTTTGTAATTAGTGTCCCTGAGCTCAACTTAAATCATCCCAGGAAAGATGGTTTTATGCAATTAAACTGTTTGTCAGTTATGTCAGCAATAGATGTAATTGTCCAGGAGTAGCGGTGGTCATATTCTAAACCAACTATAGCTGTGGCAAGTGGGCTGAATATTGAGACTTAATATTATACTCTATTTGGAAGACTGCTTTCTGTATTTTATTTGATCCTATTTCTTTTTCTTGTGTAAGACACAACACACAACTCTTCACCACATAGGACTCACATAAACAACTGCACTGACCCGGTGTTAATTTACTTGCGAACTGCGCACAAAGACAGAGGATAATTTCTTTTAGTTACAGAAGGTGGTGGCGCATTGCATCTTCTCTCCCTCTCATTTGTGCTGGTGGGGTAGCCTTGTGCTGCTAAACTAGCCCTTGTCATTGGTCGGACAAGTACAAATAACAAACTAAAGTCAATGATTCTGAATGCATTTTAGCATTCCTGACACCATGTCCTTTTCTGGTTCACGGAGACAAAGGATCGTTTTGTTGGAAGAACAATGTAGATAGAAATTTAAGGTGACACATTGCAGCCCATGTTCTTTTTTTTTTTTTTTCATTTGTCAAACGATGCTGCCTAAAATGTCACTTTATTCTGTACTATTTTATTACAGTTTAAATGTTATCCTTGTACTGTGCTGTATGATGATAACACATGGAGCTAGTCTGTTTCAAAGACCCTTCACAAATAGAAAGCTTTTCTGTCACGCTACTGACAAAACCACAGAATCTGAGTGGGATCTCACCTTGTGTTTCTTGCCGACAACCAAGACTCTGCTCTTCATCTCTTTCTAAATTACCTTGACGCAAAGTCCAAACCTGCCAGCATTCAATGTCATCCCTCCACGCAGTACTTCTTTTGTATGTAGTCAGCTTAATGAACAGAAGCAAAGTATGTGCTTTGTAACAAGTGTCAAAGGACAAGGCTTTATCTCCATCCTCCAGCCTTTGTCCGTCTCTGGCAATGATGAGAATTTAACTGTTGATTGTTTTAGTCCTGATCCACACTTTGCACAGAGGCCAACTGCCTGCTTACCAGTAATCCACTATACTTAGTTGTCTCCCCATCCTCCCCACATGTAGACTTCTGACCCAAATTCCAGTGCTGGAATTTTGTTTTTCAAGTCCATCCAGTCAAGGTAAAGAGGCAGATGACCTTGTCATTGGCTGGAGGGTGATATACATCTGTAGTGTAATTAGCTGTGAGCCCTTCATGTGAAGCTGTAAGTGGTTCCACATGGAAGAGACTTTGGTTTCATGTTATCTGAACATTTCCTATGGAGGTGACCTCAGTGGCCACCAATGCTACATGCTGAGCTTTGGAGTCCACCGAGGCTCACACGGCACCAACAAATAATGATGTGGTAGTAGGTAATCCATAACGGCTTGTTTAGATCCATTGAGCAGTCCGTCTCTGGCAACACTAAGGTTTCCTTCAGAATTAAAACATAGAATTCTAAAAGTGGATTTTCTTGTTATACCAACTGAATGAAAGGCACAGATTAAATGGTCTCAGAAAAATGAATAAAATACTGTAGTATTTACTGTAGCACTATATATACTGTAGTGTATGCCTCATCATCCAACTGTAGAATCAGTGTTTAAAAAAAAAAAAGTACAAACACTTGTTTACTTTAGGTAGATTGCATTCAGTGTGCCAGTAAGGTGCATTGCATTCACCTCTCATACATTGTAAGAAATACAACAGCTTTTTGACAAGCTCTGTTCACTGCAGAGCTTGGTTGTTTAGAAAAGGGATAGCATTTTTATTGTGATAATCATCATCTCAGAGTGTATATGACAACATGCACTAACATATTAAAAATGGCGTGATTTATGTATGAGTCAATGTATGAATGTAATCACTTTTGTTATGCCTCCGCGCTGATTTCATTTAATAAAATTGCAAGTAACGGTTCCTTTCTCTTTTTTTGTTAACATATCTGAGTAGCTGATTGTCTTGATCCACACAGTGGGAGCACAGAAGTCGCATGTTTTCTCGCTGCAGAAAGACCAATCAAATCATCAAGTGTGATATAACAAGAATAATTAAAAGGTGCAGTGTTTGCTCATTTTACCAAATTGTATTATACCTAGTTTTGGTAATCAATTTATTTTGCGCTTCTACAAAGGAGAATAAGTGCCAAAATGGAAACGTTTTGACTGTCACTGTGCTTTCCCCCCTTTTTAATTGGACACAAGTTATCTCTAAGTGATGTTGACTGGTGTGAGCAACCACTTAGTCTATTGTAATATATGTGATTTATATACAGTATACGTGTATGATTTATTGTAAGCTTTTCCCCACCATCTCAAATGAGTATGATTTCTCAAGATACACACCCAGGTCTGTTGGTGAATGGCAGGAGAGGTAATTCACTGGCAAGGCAATTTTAAGAAGACTATTGTAGATTGATTAAAATAATCTATTTATTTATAATGTATGGCTCTGAGACAGTCTTCTAGGGTCCATAGCTGATGCATATTCCAGAAATAAACAGTGGTCGGTAGGTAATTTACTGCTGGAAGCTTTTTTGGTATTGATTGATTGTGAATAAACCAAGCAGCTGGTGTACAGGAAATGTATATAATTTAGCAGCAGCAGTGTGACAAAAGGGTAAGATGTGTCTCTTCAGAATTGCACCTGTTGATTATGAGTTGATTGATTATATGAGTTGATTATTTTATGGTTCGAAGTAGTGCGTTTTAAAAGCCTGGTACCTCGAGCATTATTTGTTTTACTTTTCCTATTTTATTTACCTCAACAAAATGTTCAAGTCTACTAATGATCAACTAAATCACCTTGACCTTAAATGTGCATATTTATATTCTCCTCTATTCACAAAAGACTAAATGGTCATCTTTGAAAATGTTTTCGTAGAGACACAGAGAGGACCTCCGTCCAAAAGCGAACGTCCAGCACTAGGGGAGATGACGCAGCCTTATCGCCCGTCGGTGGAAAACGACAACGTAAAACATAAGGAGAGATGGAGGAAAGGGAGAGAGAACAAGATCTTTCACCTATCAAATCAATGCAATAAATGTTTGGCTAACTTTCAAGTATATCGTCGTTTAGCGTTATGCACTTGCCTGTCCAGTATTTCATGGGATTTTCTGAAGTTGCGCTGTTTACACCATGTATCATGGTATGAATGAATGTTTAGTATTTTAATATACTTTGTGGTCTTGTGCTCCATGACAAGCTGTGGTCACCAGAATCTCATTAGGTTACTCCAGGAGTAGGAGCACTATAAAAGTAATGCTTAAATCTATTCAAACACTAATTATTAAGGTAAAGTAAATGATGCTTTTGTTTAAAACAGACACATTTTTGTTGTTAAAAGCAGACAAGACGTAAAGATATTTTTCACTAGTCAGTGTCTGTCAATATCTAGTTTTCTATTGCTGCTTGTAATTTTAATCCACATAATGCTGTTTTTTTTATTTTATTTTTTTTTATTTTCCTTTTTGTTTTTTATTACATGTTATAAGGTCCAGTATAATGTGCAGTTTAAACTGAAATAAACATGTAGCGGCATTTTGTAGTTTTGTATTTGAACACTTTTTGGGTTACATAATCGATTTATCTTCCAACATTAGCTGACCATGTCGTCATAAATAGATGTAAGTTTTGTACCGTGTGCAAAGCTAAACTTTTGGACTTTGTCGTTGTGGTGTAACTGTATATTTAGCAGCTGTATAAATGACTCCCAAAAATCTCAAAATGCACTTTTTTCCACCAAGTAGCTGCAAGCAAGAAGTCTGCTAAACCATTACCCCCATCTTCAAATTTTCCCTCAAATGTTTTGGCCAACTCAGATTAGGAGCTCAGTCACATGGGATTCCTCTTGACATTTGCAATTTCAAAGCATGCAACCAGTCTGTAGCTTTCAAATTGATTGTTTTCTTTGAAAGAAAATAAACTGGGGTCAGTTTAATTCAAGAAACCCAATGCTTGTGGAAACCCCAGGTCAAAGAAAGCCAGAGCGTAAACACTTAAGGAGACGAGGGGTTTATGTATACGTGCATGGGAGAGTGAGCAGGAACACATTTGGGAGCCGACCTTGATTAAAAACAGAGCTCCCTGTAGCCTGCATTCTGAAACGTGCATCTGACTCCGTTGTCTCTCGCCTCAGACAAAGCAGGGACACGCTGACAGACATTGACTCATAACTATGTGACGTTCTCATTTATACCATTGATCCCAATGCAGTCTTACTTCTTTCCTATACAACAATGCGGTTTGTTTCTGGTTTAATTAGTAGGCACTCTTGCTTGAAACCACAGGAGAGGTTTGAGAGGGCATTGATCCCAGCCTCAATTTAGGATGCAGTGAAGCAGGCAGTGATATCACTGATTCCATACACAGTGATCCACAGACTCCACCCTTTCAGTAGAAATCACAGTCACCTTATTGTGTGTGTCTGGGTCGGAACGTTGAAGGGGATATTTATCATCTGCCCAAAGCAAGGTGAAACGGAATTCAAATCTCATGAATCATGATTTACCTTCACACTGGTCCTAATCTACATGTGCTCATATTCCAACATGCTGTGACAGCCTTTTGTAACCATCCAAACATTCTAAGAAAGGATAACCAATATGAATGTCATGGCAAGAGATCAGAAGTCAGAATAGCGGACCTAGCCTAGAGGGGCACATTTACCCTCAGGGCAGTTGTTCCACACAAACTTCTCGGCCCCAGACTACAGCTCGCATTAAGCTCAGCTGTGAGGATAAAACAGCAGCAGTGTTAACAGCCCTGTTGTGCTTAAAATCATTTTGTCCCCTGAAAACAGTTGTAAGATTCTGCCAATGGAGTGACGAATTTCTCTTGATCCAGGAATTACCCAGAGGCAAGCTTGAGACTGCTAACGCTAATAAGGAAATGTCCATATGTCAGTATCAGATGGCTTTCTGGAGGAAGAGAGTTCCATTTCACCGTAGACTTTAAATTTGTTTCAGGAATATAAGCAGTGCAATAACCTGGAAAGAGACAAATTATTGTTGTCTGCTTTATTTTCTTTAGTTTTCTGAAGTCTGTAATTATAGAAATAACAAAATGAAAAGTTTTATGGGATGCCAGTGAACTGTAGTTTATATTTTATATAAGATTGTAAAAAAAAATAAATATATATATATATATATATATATATATAAACTATCCATGGATAGTAGGTACAGTACGTTTTAACAACAGCAAAACAAACCCATCACAAACAAAATCTACAACTAAATCTGTAGTTTGGCATCTATTTTTGTAGTGGCACTTCTATAAACAGCTTCTTTGGCACCAGTGTTTCCTCCTTTTTGTACATTTGTACAATTTCCATCTGCAAATCTGCATTCCAAAGCAGCTCAAAAATAACTTGTGTCAGTGCTTTGATAGATTAGTGCAGCTACCAGGTTTCTTGAAACAAGGCAAAGGGAAAATGAAGTTTTTTAAAATCGGTTTGACTTTGGTTAACAACAAGTGAGGATGTCTCATCTTACAGCAATAATAGCAGCTCTATTGTAAAGTGGGGGCCATGTCCCCAGACCTCAGCAATTATATTCATGATTAAAATGTCACCATATGGAATGATGACGTAAACTACAAAAAACAAGATCCAGGCTGTGAAATTAAAGGAATTTTCCATTAAGAGATTTTCAGTTTGCTGATTACATCAGTGCTGCAGTATTACTTCTAAACTTGTGATATGGCCAAGTCTTCACTTTGTAGAAAATCTGGTCAAGATGAGGGCCTGCTGTGTTTTCTGTTTTTTTCTTTGGTTACATAATAATTACTTTGTTTAGTATGAAATATGATTTAATTTGTGTGGTTCAAGTTAGGCTATAGTTCCCAACAACAGAGCTGTGATTGTTTTCTTCTTTGCAATCAAAAAGGAAATGATTAAGACCCATATCAAATCAATTCAATTAACTACCTGGTCGGATGAAACACCAGCAGCCTGTTCATAATAATAGACTGAAAGACACAGTAGGGGACAAAGATGAGTTTATAGAGATGAGTCAAACTCTACGTATAATAACTAAATCTCCTCAGAAAGTATGTGTCCATAAAAACACTAGCAGACGTGTTATTGTGAATTGATCTGTTTACATTCCTGTATTTTCTTTGACATCTTATTATTTTGGAAGTACCCACAGTACCTTTAGTGCTGAAAATTGGCCATTAGTGAGCTGTTTGGCTGCTCCCAGCATCCTTGAGTAGTTTTCAAATAGGTTGAAGATTAGTTTAACAACTAACTTGACTATATACCTACTTTAGTTTTTGTTTTTTTGTTTGTTAAGTTTAATGAATGTGGTCGAAAGGATGCCAAGTAATAGAAACCTCCTGAGAGTGCTTTCTCTTTTGTTATAAGTTTAATAGAGAGACGTGAGTCCTGGGGTCCGTTTCAGAGAGGTAACTTAACCTCAGAGTCAGTTACTATGGTAACTGAGTCTGTGAACCTAACCTGGTCGGGAGCAGGTTTTCTTCAAGAAACAAGAGCAAGAGTCTAAAGTGAGAGTCTTACTAAAGAGCAGCGTGTGTCCGTGAAGAAGAGAGAGAGAAGCTTCGCTGAGGCAGTGTGTGACCGGATGTCAGTACCCGATCCGTAACGCCTGTAAGATCCGTTCTGTGCATGCGCGAACACCGGCAAACTTCACAGCTCTATGCGCGCATTGGCGTAAGGATGTTTCGGCATTTCTGGTTACCAGAAGAAAACATTAGACAGTGACAGTAGACCGTTATGGTGGCAGAGATGAAGTTTACAAGGTGTTTGCTGGAGTTGCCTAAAGTATCTGTTAATGATATACGGAGGGTCGTCCGGCCATCCAGTACAACACCATGTAGCAAATTAAATAAAGGCTTCAAATTTTACGTTTCATCATTTCTTTGCAACTTTGAAGGTAATTTTCTAACGCTAGCTAGCCTTAGCTAGAAGCCTTGCTTTGGTGTTTTAAGTCATGACTCCGTCCTGCTTCAGGTTAATCATGCTTTAAATAAAGTTTAAGCATGTGTATACCTCTCACTTCATGTGTTTGTACTTCGATGAAAGTATCAGGTAAAAACAGGGCTACAAATGAGATCTCTGTGAGAGACCAGCAAACTCCTAGCAAACTATTATGTAGCTCAATGCTGGACATTTCACCCCAAATTCCGGTCACTTTACTGTATTTGTATTTGGTTTAGAAGCCTTTATTGGTGATTTTTTACGGTACAAAGACCTGCTACATACGTACATATATAGCTAGCTATATATGCTCCGCTATGTCGCGTTAGCATGCAGCTATAATAGTTAGCTATGAGTATGCTAACGTTAGATTGCAATGGAACGAAGCAGCACTTTCTAACGTCAAAAATCACAGATAAAGGCTTCTGAACCAAACACTACACAATCGGACATATTTCAGCAGGAATGTGACCCGGAATTGGGGAGAATTGAACAACATTGCCAGCTAAGATGACATGTTTACTGCCGTTAGCATGTAGCTACTATAGTGGTATACAGCAGTGGTGGCTGGAAGAGCTGTCATCCCGTCTTCAAAAGGACACTTATGTACGTTTACACTTCATCGCATTAATAATAAACAGTCTATGGTTATTAGTCAAGACGAAGTATTAAAAGTAAAAACATTAACATAAACAACACAACAACGACGTCGCTACACGGTTTTGGATCAGTGACAAGTCTCGATTGTTTGTAGCTATGACTATTGTATAATAAAAATAAATAAAATAAAAGTTGTGATGTTTGGTCGTAAAGTGTTTCAACGCATGCGTGGTACAAATCGCACAGGGACATCGTTAGTTTTCTACTACGTAATTATGCGCATGCGCAGAACGGATCATACAGGCGGTACGGATCGGGTACTGACACCGGACAAGAATCGAGAGAAGTGGCGTGCTGATCCACGGGAGAAAGAAGGATAGTCGTTTCGACACAGGTTGGAGAGTGCCGCGACTTCGCCAACAGAGGGCGGCACAGCGAGGACTACAGCTCTGCAAATATCCCCTACAGGCCACAGAGTGCAGTATCCGTTTCGTCCATTACAGTCAACACAAAACGGGCGGCTCCACAGACAGCGCCAGGTTTGATTGTGCTTCTTTATGGACCTTTGTACAGTTTGAAAGAAAGGACTTGATAAAACAAACTACTGGTTCATTAAGAGAGTCATTCAGTAATCCTTATAAGCAAAAGACAAAAAATGTTGAAAGAAACATGTTAAAAAATACTGGTTTATTAATGGGAGAGTAATTTTATTTGTCTTTATAGCTCAATTGCTGTTCCTGATTTATCATGTAATTTTTATTAATGTTTTAATATTATTGTTAATAGTTTTCATCTGAGAGTTTAAATACTCAAACGAGCTTGAGTGAATAGAAATAGCAGTTGATTGCACTGATAACTACATAGTTGTAAAGGGTTTATCTGCACAATTAGCAATAATTTGACAGTGCCTTTTCTAAAATCTGTGAAATGTCAGTTCATGAAGAAAAATCACCAAATGCCAAATTAAGTGATAAAATAGAGTATCTTCAAAAGGAGTTAAGTAGTTTGAGAGTACAGTTAAAGGCACAAATGGAGGAAGCTGAAAAGGAGAGATTAGAAATACTTATAGGTGAAATTCTCGCTAAAATAGAGATAGTAAAAGTACGGTTGAGCCTATCTCTACCACCTCCCAGACAGACAACCTCAGGAGATCTTCACGAGAGAGAAAATTAACCCCAAAAATGCTGGAGCTGAAGCAACAAGAGATCTCTCAAAATGAGAGTAAATTCATAACATTGTATGAAAAATGTAAAGAGCAGGTTAAAGCTGCACGCACCAATCTTAAAGATGAGTGCTCTGATGAAGACTTGGGTGAAATGATGGATGCTGTGGAAGGGCTAGAGAAACAAGTGAAAGATGCATATGTAAATGTACGATCTCAATCAACACCTTCTACTGAGATTAGAAGGAAGGTGGATTCCTGCATGGCGGTATCAAGAAACTTGATGGAGCTAATGAAAGTACGCATGAGTGAAGTAGGGCAAGAGGAATTTGATGCTAAAGCAGAAAGCGCAAGACTTCATTTGATACTGGACAGAGAGTATGCCCAGTCAATATTTGGGTCTTCAAAGACCAAATCTACTGTTCGTAGCCACCACTCAAACTGTTCTTCACAGTCATCAGAACAGCAAAGCATAACAGCCAAAAAGGCAGAGTGTGCAGCGCAGCTGGCCGCAAAGAAGGTTGAAATAAACATGGAGGAGGCAATTGCTGCACAAAAGCAAGAACTTAAAAGACTGGAAAACCAGAGTAATCTTGATGTGGTAGCTGCTAAGCTTAGGGCATACTCTGAAGCTGACTCAAATGAGATTTGCTGCGAAAACCAAGCAACACCTCCAGTACCACGTAAAGAAATTAAAAAAGAACAAACATATAAGAATGGTGATGAACAAACAACCAATACTAACAATGAAGCATCATTAGTACAAGCCCTGCATGATGCAATGTTTCTTCAAGACTTCCTACACCTGAACCCTCAGTCTTTTTAGGAGACCCACTTAAGTTGTTAGAGTGGAGAACAAGTTTCAAAGCACTGATAGAATGTCGATGTATAAATCCAGTGGACAGGTTGTTTTACCTGCAGAAGTACATCAGTGGTGAGGCAAGATCTGTAGTAGAAGGAACATTCTACAGAAAGGATGATGAAGCTTACAATCAAGTATGGGAAGCATTGAATGCTCGATACGGACATCCCTTTTTGATCCAGTGTGCATATAGAGAAAAACTGAACAACTGGTCGAAGATTGGCTCAAGAGAGTCAGTGAAATTAAGGCAATTTAGCGATTTTCTGACAGCATGCAGCAATGCCATGCCTCACATCAAGGGACTCCAGGTGTTGAATGACTGTGAGGAAAACCGAAAGATGCTCCAGAAACTCCCAGATTGGTTGACCTCTCGCTGGAATCGCCATGTCACAAAGCAGCTGCGACAAACAGAGGAATACCCCAATTTCAAGGAGTTTGCTGACTTTGTAGCAAAGGAAGCAGATATAGCATGCAATCCTGTGACATCCTTTCAAGCCTTAAAGTCTCCTGAAGAAAGGCCACTAAGAGATGTAAAACGCTCAAAGGTGCATTCAGTGCATTCAGTACAAATGTGCATTCAGTACAAATGTGAAAGCAGATAAGTCTGATAAATCAATGTCAATTATGAAAACATGCAGTGCTGTAGAGAACAGCTCAAAAGATTCAAATGGATCAAGCCCGGTAACATGCCTATGCTGTGGAGAGAGTCACTCCATCCACAAATGCCAGAAGCTCTCCAGTAAGCCTGCAGAGGAAAAGAAAAGGTTTGTATTAGACAATAATCTGTGCTTTGGTTGTTTTAGGAGGGGACACAATTCAAAGGACTGCAAGAATAAAGCAGCTTGCGGTATATGTAAGAAACCTCATCCAACACCACTTCACGAGGACTGTTCTGCTGCAGCAGACGCATCTTCTCCTCATGCTATGCAAGCAGAAGAAAACACATCCTCCCTTTCCTGCTGCGTCGATAGAGGTGAAGGTGGGAGCACATCCATGATAGTGCCCGATTGGATTTCTTCAATCAACACCCCTGAAACAGAGACCTTAGTGTATGCCCTTCTAGATACACAGAGTAGCAACACTTTTGTAGACCAAGGGGTAAGTGAGAAGATGGGGGCGGGTTCAGAGCCAGTCAAGTTGAAGCTTACCACTATGATGGGAAAAGATTCCATTGTTCAGAGTGAAAGAGTCAGTGGGCTTAGAGTTAGAGGGTTTACCTCAAAAAGCTTTGTCAACTTGCCACCTGCTTACACCAGAGACTTCATTCCACTTGAACGTTCTCACATTCCTATCCCTGAAACTGCATTTGACCCAAATAGCACAGGAAATACCAGAGCTGATGGAGTGTGAGGTTGGACTCCTCATAGGCTATTACTGCCCCAGAGCCTTGGCTCCACGGCGAGTCATAACAGGAGGTGACTATGAGCCGTATGGTATGAAAACTGACCTGGGTTGGAGCATTGTTGGCAATTCATCTCGGGTCGCAAAGTCAACAGAAGTGACAGGTCTGTGCCATCGGGTATCTGTCAAGGAACTTCCACCATTGACACCAGCCAATGTCATCAGAGCCCTTGAAGCTGACTTCAAAGATACTAACCCGGGGGAAAAGAGCATATCACAAGATGACATTCAGTTCATGCATTTACTGAATGAAAGAATACATCAGAATGCAGATGGACATCTCGAGATGCCTCTTCCTTTTAAGACACGGCCACAACTGTCAGAAAATAAGCGACTGGCTCTGGTGCGGCTAAAGCAGCTGAAGGGAAAATTTTAGAGAAATCCCAGATTCAACGATGACTACATTAAGTTCATGGACAGTGTGTTTAAAGATGGGGATGCAGAGAGAGCTGAGAACCAACCCAGGGCAGGATATGTCTGGTATATTCCTCACCAGGGAGTATATCACCCTAGAAAACCAGAAAAAATCAGGGTTGTGTTTGATTGCTCCGCCAAGTATGAGGGTACAGCTCTGAATGATCACTTGTTAGCTGGACCCGACCTCACAAACGGATTGACAGGAGTACTCTGCAGGTTCCGCAAACACTCAATTGCACTGATCTGTGACGTTGAAAAAATGTTCCACAGGTTCCATGTAAGCCCAGAGGACAGAGACTACTTACGATTCCTGTGGTGGGAAAACGGTGATACAAAGGCAGAGCCAAAGGAATATCGAATGGTCCATCTGTTTGGAGCAGCATCTTCTCCAGGCTGCGCAAATTATGGAATGAAGTACCTCGCAAGCCAAAACGAGAAGGATTATCCCGCAGCAGCCAACTTCATAAGGAAAAATTTTTATGTTGATGACGGGTTGATCAGTGTAGACTCTGTCGACACAGCCATCAAACTAGTCAGAGAAGCGCAAAATATATGTGCAAAAGGGAGATTACACCTCCACAAGTTCATCTCAAACAACAGAGAAGTCTTGGAGTCTATTCCTGACAGTGAACTAGCCAGTGGAGTACAGGATGTGGATCTCAATCATGAGGAACTCCCAGTTCAGACTGTGTTGGGAGTGAAGTGGAGTGCGAACTGTGACACATTCTCCTTTAATGTCACCCTGGATGAGAAGCCAGCGTCATGGCGGGGAATTCTCTCCACAGTCGCCTCTGTGTTTGACCCGCTAGGCTTCCTGGCTCCTTTCCTTCTACTGGGAAAGAAAATCCTACAGGAAATGTGCCAAAAGGGCATTGGATGGGACAAACAATTGCCTGCAGAATTAAAGCCTCGATGGGAGAATTGGCGAACAATCTAGAGAATCTGCAGAAACTCCAGATTCCAAGATGCTTTGTTCCTGAAAACATAGGGAAGGTACAGAGGATTGAACTGCATCACTTCTTGGATGCGAGTAGCTATGGGTACGGTCAGTGTTCATATATCCAAGTGGTGACAGAAGACAAAGTGCATTGCTCCTTAGTCATAGGTGAAGCCAGGGTTGCACCCACCAAAGTTGTAACCATACCTAGACTGGAGTTAACAGCCGCAGTGGTCTCCTCAGCAGTTGGCAGTATGTTAAAGGAGGAGCTGGAGCTCAAGATTGACCAAGAATACTTTTGGACAGACTCACAGGTAGTTAGGCTACATTAACAACGAGGCACGCAGGTTTCATGTTTTCGTTGCCAATCGAGTCCAACGAATCAGAGAAACAACAGACCCGGGCCCAGTGGTACTACATTGACACTGACCAAAACCCGGCAGACCACGCTTCCAGAGGGCTCAAGGTGGCAGAGTTGATGAGTTCATCGTGGCTCACTGGACCTAAAATTCCTGTGGGAAAGATAAATTGTCACCCAAAGGTCAACTCCACAGCTTATGGTGGGAGATCCAGAAGTCAAAGTGACACAAGCACTACAGACAAAAGTAGTCGAAGAGGACAATTTTCTGGAAAGACTGGGGCGTTTCTCAAAATGGCATACAACATTGAATGTTGTTGCTCGAATCCAGAAACTGGCAAAGGGAGCGAAAACAGCAGAGCCCATAAGTGTAGAAGACAGAAGGAAAGCCAGGCTTGTACTTGTGAAGTTAGCTCAAAAGAATGCCTTCAAAGAGGAAATACAAATGTTGAATCATGGTAAACTGCCACAAAACCATCAGTTGTTCCAGCTTGATCCAGTAATGCAAGACGGTGTTCTCAGAGTGGGAGGACGATTAAAGAAGGCCTGCTTACCTCATGACTTGAAGCATCCGGTAATCTTACCAAGAGATGGGGTGATTACACCTCTGATCATAGGTTACTGCCATGAAAAAAGTCAGCATCAAGGCAGAGGACAGACTCTCAGTGAGTTCAGAGCACATGGTTACTGGGTAGTGGGTGGCACTTGCAAAATTGTGGCAAGTTACATCAAACAATGTGTCACATGCAGGAGAGCTCGCAGACAAACAGAAACACAAAAGATGGCAGATTTACCTGCTAACCGTGTTGATCCTTCACCACCATTCTCCTTCTGTGGGATGGATTGTTTTGGGCCCTTTCTCACTAAGCAGGGTCGTAAAGAGCATAAAAGGTACGGTCTGATATTCACCTGTCTATCCTCAAGGGCAATCCACATTGAAATATTGGAAGATCTAACAACTGATGTGTTCATAAACGCACTGCGGTGTTTTATAGCTATTCGTGGAGCTGTAAGACAAATCAGGTCAGATCGAGGGACAAATTTTGTGGGGGCAAAAAATGAACTCTCAAAGGCTTTAAAAGAAGTTGATAAAGGCAGACTGATGTCTTACATGGCCGAGAAACATTGTGACTTTATCATGACCCACCTGATGCCAGTTACATGGGAGGGGTTTGGGAACGGCAGATAAGGACAGTTAGGAGCGTCCTTAGCTGTGTCCTTTCCAAGAGTGCTGGAAGATTAGATGATGCGTCTTTAAGAACATTTTTCTATTAAGCGATATCAATAGTAAACAGTCGCCCCCTCACTACTGACAGCATCAGTGATCCCAAAAGTCTAGAACCACTTACTCCAAACCATTTGCTGACCATGAAAAGCTCTGTTCCACTTCCCCCTCCAGGAAAATTTGTGGCAGAAGATGCGTATGCCAAGAATAGGTGGTGCAGGGTACAGTATCTGACAGAACAATTCTGGAGTAGATGGAAGAAAGAGTATCTGGCAAACATTATCCTCAGACAACGCTGGCACTCTGCAAGGCGTAATGTGAAGGTTGGAGATATCGTCATTGTCAAAGAAGACGAGGTGCCCCGTAATGAGTGGAGAATTGGCAGGGTACTAGATGTTTGTAAAGATGAAGATGGGTTGGTGCGGAAAGTTACAGTACAAATGGGAAACAGAAAGCTCAGGAAAGAGGGTCAAAGACTTACTAGTTCATCCATTCTTGAACAACCTATTCATAAGTTAGTTGTATTTGTAGAAAACAACTAAAATGTGTTGTAATGGAACTAATCTCTAAGAACCTACAAGTAAGGAGAGTTTAAAGTGGCAGTGTTGACCTGAAAGGTATAAAATGCCAGTTGTTTATTTTTGGAAATTACTAGATTTATTTAAATGTTTCCATAAATGTGTCATAAATCATAGTAATTTGATGGGAGTGTAACTGTCTGAAGGACAGTGTTACTGAGTTTTCATGTTTAAGTCTATATTTTGCTAATTTCATGGTCATATTTGTGTTTAATATTTGTTGTAATTTCTTTGCATTTAATGCACTTTCTGTACTGTTGTGACGCTAACATTGTGGGCCCGTCTACTTAAAGAAACGTGCATGTAAAAGAGACTGTAAAATGACTGAAAGAAGTATATTGACTCATTGTATTTTATGTGTTTATTTTTCTTGTAGTTTTCACGGTGTCTTACGACGAAAAGGTGGAAATAAATGATCAAAGGACATCTGTATGATGCGTGGCCTTATTTAATTGGAACAGTGTAATTACACTGCCTTTTTATTGTGGTGGTGCATGCGCGTGAACATACTCTGAGTTGATTGAACCAACTCTTATCAGCTGTTCTGAAACCGAAAACTCTGAGTTTCCCATCTCAGGGTAAATCAACTCAGACATCAGGGTTAGACTCAGAGTTTGTTAAACCTCCTTCCTGAAACGGACCCCTGTTCATTTGTAGGATTGTAGTTGTGAGTTTGTAAGTTGTAGAGTCAAAATAAAGCGTGTTTGTTCTGCACATCTGCCTGAAAGAGTCTTGCATTTGGGTCCTCCTGCTGAAACCGTGACAGTATAAAATAGTTTCTTTCTGACAGGAACCTATTATTTCAGTTATTTGCAACTGCAATTATAATTTGCCACAAAAGCTACAAAGGAAAAAAGATCAGAAGCTTGTATTTTGTAGCTTTTTGAAACAGTAGTTATAAAACCCCAGATACACAGTTTATCTGAGCAGTATACATAAATAAATGTGTACTTTTAGGATGTATATTTTTTATAATGGATTCTAAAAGTGATAGATTTAAGAATATACTGCTGTCTGTCAAAGCTCAATAAGTTACTCTGCTCTGAGTGTGTTTTTTTAAATTTGTTTCCACTTTAAGGTATGTCAAACATCGTAAGACATCAAAACAGTGTATTGCATTAACCCTTGTGTTGTCTTCCCTTCAACCTTGAAAAAAACACTTTTTTTTCTGACATTTGTGACACCTTTTTTTCACAATTTGTTTTTGCTTTTTCCAACGTTTTAAATTTTAAAATTTTTCTTCTAAACATTTTCAGCGCTTATTTCTACATCCAATATTTTCTGATAAAAAACTAAAATTTAAAACGGGCCAATGTGACCCAAAGTCAACACAAGATTAAGATACAGGTTATAGAGAATCTGAGAACGCTTTAGTCAATGTGTGTTCACACAGCCTTGTAATCTCAGCCTAAATTGTTTTGACATGGTCGCCTAGTTAAATGATCTGACTTTTTGAAAATCCTTTCATCAGTTCTATCTTTATAGTTTGATATAAAACAGTCATTGGATCACACAACTTAAATCTATGCATTTCATTACGGTACCAGATGGGCGCATGGCAATTTAGTTAATTGTTCGCTAGGTAAGAGGAGAATGCCATCAGTGGTGCAATTGCAGCACCGGCATGTTTGAATGATTTAATGTTGGCTGACAGATGCTGGATTTAAACAAAATGCTGAGCAAATAAGTGTCCATGTTATGCTGAATTATATTTGTTGTTGCAAGTTCAACAGGAATGCCTTTCAGCACAGATGCACACATTTCTCTAAAGTGCCTTTTACCATAAATATCACGATGCCATACTGTAATTAATTATACACAGCTAGAACACAGCTAGAATGTGTAGATGCCTGTACAAGTGTAGACACCTGACTTGCTTGGAAACATTTAGCTCTTCTTGGCATTCACGCTGGATTTGAACAGAAGATTCAATTAGTTTCCTGTATCAATAGCCATTGTCATGTTCAGAGAGTTGTGGGGGGTTTTGCAACAACATAGCTATTGTAATGCTGAAAGTTTGGAGTCTCTGAAACAGAAAGTTGCATAAATACACCAGATGATCCCTCACACTGAAGTATGATTATGCAGTGTTACTCTAGATAACAAAACAAACACATAAACAAAATCCTCCATAGGTGTCCAGTGAGATCCATTTGAATTAACTTACATTATCTTTGGCATTTGTGTTTATCCTAAACAGGGATACATGTAGCATATGATATGATTACGTTTTGAATAAGGATTCAACATACAAAAGTTAGTTTAGCACTGGGATAAAGCAGTGATTCAGTAGGAGTTGGGTATGTCACTGAATTCCAAAAACGTGCTCACAGTGATATAACATCTCCCAACTAATATTAATTGTATAATAGAATTATGACATTAACATCATTAAAGTCTTTTCTTGGCAATTAAAACAATCTTGTAGTTTTTCCAAGCCCTGCTCATATATTGTTGGAACTGAATAGATTTGCAAATTTTAAAGCCATATTTTTCTTTATGGCTTCTTTGACTTTGGGAGGTGTGAATGGGTCACTCAGCAGCAGCTCGTGTAGGGACTTGAGAGACTTCTTTTAGCACAGACATCTTGTAGCACTCATGTGTCATGAACCTCTCTGCGGAGAAAAGCAAGTAAAAGAAGACATTTTGGAGATCGACTATCAACACAAATCACCTTCCTTTGATATATTTATGCCTGGAGTGGTGAAGCAGTATAGCATGATAGACATACAGACAGACATAACACACTCAGTACAAAGAAAAGAAAATATAAAGTATAAATGCACATGTCAATACATGAGACGAGATGCCCCAGAATGTCCACTCATAGAGAAAGGGTCAGAAATGAAGTCCAGGAGGACATAGGGGATCAAGGCAAGCCCACAGCAGATGGGATAGCAAAGTCACAGAGTGTGCATACAAAACAAGTTAAGTACAATGCATTACAGGCACACACAAAAAGAAAGAAAAAAGCAAACGAAAACATCAGGTCCCAGTTTGTGGTCTTTCCCTCCTGGGCCCCAAATAATCTTAAACGTAGCATCGGAGTCAGACAAAGAAATCTGAATTTCTTCAAGGTGTAAACAAGGAACCATATCATTTAGCCACTTTTTAATGCAGGGAGGGGAAGTTGTCCGTTATATACGACACTACAAATGAAAAATGTCAACCCAAAAACTTGTGAGGTTAGAGCAGGACCAGAAAAGATGCCCAAGAGTTCATCACAGGAATATTCTTTTTCGTATTTCTCGTTTAAGATAGCTGCTGATCGGTGCTTGTTACCATGTTTAATATTAAGAAGACATGACATCGGCTAATGAAGCCGATGGGAGGTTAATTATAGGTGAAATATACTTTCATCAAGGCTTTTTTTTAATGACTGATACATGGTCAGTTTTTAACTCTTATAATCATATATCATTTTGAAATGAGCTCCCCTAATGAATTAAATCTTACAGTACATGGAACCCTAGTGATGTGTATTAAATTCACATCAAGTGCAATCAAAGTTCTTCATTAATTAGACATTGCTGTCCTGTGAAAACTATGTTTCTCCAAACATCTTTTCATTTACTGGGCTTTTAAACGGTTTATCTTAAATGGGAACTCCACTGATTTTATAAATCAAAGTCTATTTACAGATCTTGGCGAGTACTACTGCTTATGTGAAAAAAGTTGCACAATTGCATTTGTTACCGTCACCATTCGACGGAGGTTCAGCAAGGTGACTCCACACAGAACATGGACATTCGCTTATTTCAGGAGGATTTTAATAAAGAAGAAAAGTATTATTATACTCTCCTGTACCACCACTTTTAAATATGCATTATGTCTCTGCAGCATTAACACAGCATTTCAAAAGTGTGGACTAGAAATACATCAACCTCCATTCTATTTTCATATCTGAAGTGAAATTTAATTAGATTAATTAATTAATTAATTTTATTGTCCCAGGTTAAAGCCAGCTATTTAAGTGAGTTTGACAATTACTTGGAACACAGTGTACACAGAGCCAAAGAAGGCAATGAAGTGAGTCTGCAGCACATCTTATGTTAAATTATTGTAGTCCTAGCTCACCAAGAGGGAGAAAATCTACAAAGGAGGGTAACAGGAGAGAGAGAGCTGTCCCTCAGTGTAAATATATCTCCCCTATTCTGTTGTTTATGCTAGTTCTCCATCAATCAGATCACTATATAAGCTCGGAAATATTTCAACTAAAAATGGAAAAAGGAAAATCAGCACAGGTCTCTGCTACTGCAAATGCCAGTGATCTGTGCTGCTGAGCGTTGCTGCGGTTTAGCTCTCCCATCCCTGGATGAACTCCATCAGAAGAGATGTTGGAGTAGGGCTGTCAATATTTTAAAAGACACCACCCACCCTGGCAGCTGCCTATTTCAGCTGCTGAAATCAGGCAAGCGATTCAGGAGCATCATGGCTAATACAGAAAGACTCAGGAGGAGTTTTTATCCACAAACTGTTAGACTCCTGAATCAAAACATGACAAACTGCACAATGCATCTTGCACTTTAAGCCCTGGATCTACTTTAGTTAGTACTTTAGTAGTACAAGGTTTTATTATATTTATGAGTAGGGGTAGTCTGGGTGGTATATCTTTTATCTTTAGCTTCTTATTTATTCATGTTTTAAACTTAACTTTTATTCTATAACTTAAGTATTATGCTATTAGTTATGTGATAGCACAGTTGGAGTCGAGTCAGGAATTCATTTCACTGCTTGTTGTAAGTGTATGACTATGCATGTGACAAATAAACTTGAAACTTGAATTGTTAATGTATATTTCGTCCACGTTTGCATGCAAACATGCAACCCATGTTCATCAGGTTTATCATTAATGTTCCCGATGCTCCCTATAGAACATGCCACATCATCACAAATCACATCTGAATGCTGTAACATCTGCTTTTAAACATCCCTCAGCTACTCCCAGTTCCAGTGTGCGGCTCACAGTGACTGGAATGAGTTTTAAAAAGACTCAGGAATTGGACAATTTCATTTCGATCTCTGCCTCAGAGGTTTCTATTTCAGAGAAATGTCTTGACGTACATTCAACAGTTTCTCAGCAAACACGCCTCTGCCAGCGCTTCGCTCTTTCAATTCAATTTTTTTTTCAATATATTAAAGTTTTTCTCCTTTTCTCTTCTGCTCTCACATCAACATGTTTTGACTCTTTTGCTCGCTGGCAGAGCTTGTTTGTGTCTGGTATAATGCAAAGGTTAAGTAGAAATAGAGGTTAAATGAAAATAAATATTGGGGAAACCCAGCTGGAAATTGAAAACACCGGACCAATCATGCATGGCCTCCAGTGCTGAACGCCTTCAGGGTGAATTTCATTGGATCCTTTTTGTCTCTAAGTTCAACACTCTGACTAATCCATCCATTGTCTAATGATGGCATTTTTGTGAAGTTACCTGGACGGTTACACAGTTACAAACACACAAATGAGATTACATAAAGACAAAAAGCCTTCTCCTTGTGTAAAGGATAAGCTATCAATTGATATTCATCAAGGTACAAGTAGTATTGCTAGGAATAATGAAAGTATTTGGCAGAATAAAAAGGCATCACATGGCAGAATCCATTATTATTGCCGATATCTGGTATTTTTGTATTCCACCTCTCTGTGAGGAGTCTTTGTTTTACGATTTCTTTTCTTGATTACTTTCTCTCTGACATTTGTCACGCATGGTGGATGCTGCTGCTGCTCATGATAACAACTCAGTTATTTCCATTTATTCTGAACTGTTGTGGCAGCTGAGCATAGTCATAACAATTATTTTTGAACTGTGTGTTTCAAATAGTAAATGTAACATTTTAGGAGCTGGTTTGAAACATTGGCACGTGCTACTGTATCAACCATCAAATGAGAGCAGCGTAACATTGTACACAAAGGTCTGGAACCTCAACTGTATGTGGAAGATTAAACAGCCTACTGTATGTGTGCCATTTTGTGTGTTTTACGCATTACAATGTAGAGATTTGGGTGATATGACAAGTGTCTTGGTTGGATTTCTACCCAAGTTGTTATTTTTACAGTCAAAGAGCCACCATGCCACTTTAAACTGAAGCAATTTTATTGTGTTTCAGCAGTGGTGACTCATCTTTAATGTTGCGATAATGTCCGAAATCAATGATGAATACGCTTTGAATTTAAAACTGGAAAAAAAAAATTTAAAACATGAAAAATATCTTTGAAGGCATGTAATTTGTTACCGTCCCTGTTGTTAAAGGTCAGAGAAACAATTTCTTTTAGAGAAGGGATGGTCCCACTGCTGGATGTTTTTTATGAGGTTCTTTCTTAATATTTGTCCTCCCAGCACTTTCGTTTGTTTTTCTGACATACTCCTGCAGCATAATCCCTGTCTATTACATAATTGTCGAGATACAGACGTGAGGTGAGGCATGCTACGCCTACCAATGTGTGCTTGCATTTCAAAGACCCCACCAAAGCAGCTTTGCTGTAGCAAGAAACACAGGCTGTTCTTCCAGAGGGCAACATTTCATTTGCTTTCCTCTCATCTGCCAATAAGCCTCAAACAATTCCATTTGTTACTGTCGTCATTCGGTGAAGGCTCAGCAAGGTGCAGGAGTAATCCATCTCGTACAGTAGCTGCTGTGAATAAAACTAAATAAAGTGTGAATGCCTTTGAGGTGTTTTTCAACAGGTGAAAGAAAGATTGGAAGAGTGAGTAAGAGAGTGGTCATGAGCTTACTGTAGTGTTGTCTTTGTAAACAGTCTGACTGAATCACTGCTCAGTGACTAGTGACATTTTGACTGACTTGATTTTATTAACTTGTGCGCTGTTTTTCATAAATCTTCAGCTGTGTCACCCTGACGTGTCCCTGAATGATCTCTGTCAGAGCGTGAAATAGAGAAAGAATAAAATGTGTTTTAATAAAGACGAACCAAAGCACTTTCTGTTGTCAGGGGGATTGTTATTAGCATAATACAATGGGGGGGAGACAACATCAGCTCTGCATTAATACGTCTAGAGCATTGTGCATGTAATCTTTCCAAAGGCTTGTAAATGAAATGTTTCCTTGGAGACAGCACATACTGTTCATGTTGTCAAATATATTATCTGTCACTAGGGGGAAACGACATGATCCTGTTTGCTATGACATTGCAAATGTCCACAGTGTGTTGTTGACTGTTGTCTGTGCTATCTACTCATCATGATGTAGGACCAAGGAAGACACATTTAAACATGAAATAGTATCCACTGCCTATAGTGACAGATGCTTCAGGATGACAGCTGTCATTTACATCCACAAACTTAAATACCATACTACCCCTAGCTGCTGCCACAAACTGACGACATTCCTTATAGGGTGCTGAGCATACATGTAGTAGGCCTACCTATAACAATGTATTCCTTTGCTTACGTATTTACTATACATATTCATGTGTTTACCTACTTGTATCTGTGCAACGTTTGTCACTAGAGAGGTATTTTCACATTCCTCTGAAGGGGTCTGTCTGTGCACTTCCCTAAAATCTGAGAATCGAACGTACCCAGGGCAAGCTTGATTTGGTACGTTACAGATTCAAAAGCCAATCATTGTCTAATATGTAAAAGCTGGAATAGAAATCTGAAACCTCCAGTGCAGATCGGACCGTAACTACACAGAGCGAAAGCACACTTGTCATCGTAGCTGTGTCAGCTACGGCCAGTTACAAGCTTACAAGCTAACAAACAATATAAACAAATAAAAAATGCTAACTACACTTACCATTCTGATACGTCTGCTAGTCGCCGATTTGAGTACACAACAGACTCCACATCAGAGTCTGGGTTTGGTCTGACTGATGCCGGGTTCAGACAGGACGCCAAAACTATCGCTGCAGGTTGTGAGCCGGCCGCGGAGCATCCTTTCTGAACAGCATGGGTGCCGAAAGGAAACGGCAGCTTCAGGGAAGCTTCATGGCGTTTTGCTGTGCTTCCCCTTCCTGTCTTGACCCGGCATGAGGCTCAAAATGTATGGCTGAATCTCTCAACCTAGTGCAAAATCAATATCCAGAATGTCTCAATGAGGGAGAAAGAGTAAATGTGCTTCAAGCCCTTTTTTAGAGTTGTTTTCAAAAACCATGTTAAACAACATATTAATCATAGCAGAGTATTTTTTACATTGCCTACTTTAAAACGTGTCTGGAGAGGGACTTAATTAACTTAGCTTAACTGTATCTGTGAATGGCACATTTCTATGCTACATTAGTCTCAGTTGCAGTGCATGCAAAAATGCATGGTTGTGAGAGATCATAGTTTCATTGCCATTCTGCTGCTCATCAGACATCATCACAAATGACTGTATAGATCTTCTGTGCCAGGTTGAAATCTGTAAAGCATCCATGTTTCGCCAAAATATCGATTAATACCTTTAAGTTGCTTCAAAGTCTTCACTATATACTTTATATTATAAACACAGACAGGACCGACGGAAGCATACAGCTGAATGGTGGAATTCTATTTCCAAATAAAATGAATTTGCTATGCTGTAATTCCTACAAACAATGGCTGAAGCAGCTTCCTTTGAGTGGGTTGGCTGTGTAACATTTCAATCAAGGTGCAGTGGAATGGCATACCGTTGGATTTCTAAATGGACAATATATTGTCTGACTTCCTGCTCTGTGATGAGTCTGTTCCTCTCTGTTCCAAGGAGCTTCTGAAATGGGAGACTCAGTATAATTACAAAAGAGCCTGCAGGTACACAGTTTGCCATACAATTCATGAAAAAGCTCAGTAACTGCACATCCTGGCGGTCAGGCTGTGTATGAAGCTATGAATACTAATAGGACTAATTATAAAAGGATAGTTGTTTGTGTAAACCAACGCTTATAAAGACTCTAGGGCCCATCTGGCCACTCATTCCTCTCTAAATTTTACCCAGTGACATGAAGATCTTCACAACCTTCTTCATCTGACTTTTGCAAGCCAGGAAGCAATGTTTTTTTATTAACAGTCAACATGTGTATCCATTTGTTAAAGTGCTCATATTATGCTCATTTTCAGGTTCATAATTGTATTTAGAGGTTGTACCATATTGGTTTATGTGGTTTAATTTTCAGAAAACACCATATATTTGTTGTACTGCACATTGCTGCAGCTCCTCTTTTCACCCTGTGTGTTGAGCGCTCTGTTTTAGCTACAGAGTGAGGCATCTCACTTCTGTACCATCTTTGTTGGGAGTCGCACATGCGCAGTAAGTACTGCTAGCTTGTCAGTTGCAGAGCATGAGGGAGTACCATGCTAGCAGCTATCCATCCATCTTCATCCGCTTATCCGGGGTCGGGTCGCGGCTAGCAGCTAGGCGAGCATTATAACGTGTGTTACAAAGTGAAGCACGTTCGTCACGGAAGTAAAAGCTGGACTACAATAGAGCTGTTTGGAGCAGTTTGTGAACAGTATTTTCTGATGGAGATGGTAAGTCCCTTTGGGCTGGACTTTGGGCTTATTCACTTTGTGAACCTATAACATGCACAAAAAAGATATATAACACAATAAAGGAAAGGGAAAAAGCCAAAAAGCATAATATGAGCACTTTAAGTTGATGAGTTAGAACAGAGCGCTCAAGAGTTGATGCAGATGCTGTCAGTTGCCTTCATTGTTAGTCAGTTAGTGTAATATTTTGAAAAATTGAGTTCTGAAAATTGAAGTTTTGGGAAAAGTTTCATGAATGCAGAATGTAAATAAAGGAAAGGCTAAAAAATTGTTCAACTCCATTTGGAGCAGGAAGATTAATAATTTCAAATCCTGCTATCTGCTCTCCATAATGGATAGTATCTTAACCTCGGTGGAACTAATTACCTATGACCCCACTTTACACTTGCCTGGAAGTATTTCCATTCCAGGTGGCAATTCTAAACCATGTCCGCATGTCAAACAAAACAGCCAAGACAGGCAGATAATCTGACTGCACGACTGGCCACTATGCCTCACGCAGATTTTTTTAAGGGAATTCTTCTGTGATAGTGACACTGTCCAGTAAACTGAGGGTTAATAGAGATGCGGTGCATATTTTGGTGGCACAAATTGTTTGATTTCTGTCTCATAGACTATCACAAGATGACTTTAGTTCCTTTCTACCCATGTCACTCAGGCAGTGGTGGAATGTAACTAAGTACATTTACTCAAGTACTGTACTTAAGTACAAATTTGAGGTACTTGTACTTTACTTGAGTCTTTTCTTTTCATGCCACTTTCCACTTCTGTATTGTAGTATTGTGCTTTTTACTCCACTACATTAATCTGACAACTTTAGTTACTAGTTACTTCACAAATTTAGATTTTTGCACACAAAACACATGTTTATAAAATACGATGTTTTATTATAAATTAAACTACCCATATAACGGCCTACAAGTACAGCTGAAATGATTAGACGATTAAACACAGAACTGTTTGGATCGTTTCCAGTTTCTAAAACATTAAGAGGATTTTTCTGCATTGAGTAATTTTACTTTTAGTACTTTAAGTAAATTTTCCTGATGATACTTACATACTTCTACTTAAGTAACATTTTCAATGCAGGACTTTTACTAATAATAGTATTTTTACAGTGTGGTTTTAGTACTTTTACTTAGGTAAAGGATCTGAATACTTTTTTTCTACCACTGCACTCATGTTATTTTGTAACACTGAGAAGATGTACTCCTCCTGTGGGGATTCATGTCTGTGTGCAGAGGCAGACGCAGTAATGGAATAACTTTGAAATGAGCTCTCCTCATCCATCACTGCAGGCTCGTGTGGAACGTTGTGACATTACAGCAAAATGAATGACCTGATGGCTTAAAGGTCCTTTTCATCCACGTGGGGAAGTAATATATCTGTTTTTTACTTTTATTTTTAATCTTGTCTTACATACATAGTGGACAACCCACATAAACCTCCAATGTCACTTTGGCTCCTATTGTTTTTTTCTTCTCGGTTATCTGTGTTTCAGTAAGAATGAGTTGATAAGGAATTCACAAAACACAGATGACAGAATCTAAAGTTCAAATGGAAAGTCAAAACATGTGTAAGTATTACTTTTCCTGTGCGCAAACAGGCTCTTGAGGGAGAAATATTTTCCGCTTATCATATTAGCAGCCGGCTTTAGTGGCTCATCATCACTTTGAGGAATGAGTTCAGGCCCATACAAAAAGCTCTTTACGGAAAAAAAAAATCTGTAAATATTCTCCTATTTTTCCCAATTTGATCATCACCAAGCCTGCTGATGTTTTTCCATTTTTATCCTTGTTAATGTGCATCATTTGTATGTTATGCCTTATCAGGATCATTCATTTTTCAACTTATCTGAAGGTTGCATTTCAGGGACAGTTTTCCTGGAATTAATTATCACACAATTTAATAATGTGTAATCTTATTTGAGGCATAGTTCCATTGGTTTTACAGTGACTTAATTTAACTAACAAGCCACAAATCAAATAAAAGCTCAAGATGTTTTATAAAAATCATTAGGAAGACATCTACTTTGTGGTTGCCCACAGGGCATCTCCACTAACATAGTTAGTTGAAAAATATGGAGACAGTCTGATGATAGCGGCTGAGTTCACACCTTTGCATGAAACCAGGCCTAAATGCATTAAGGTTACAATGGAAAAACACTGCTCTGATCAAACTCTGTCAAACATTGTCCTCAGCGGCTCACACTGTTATAAATGACAGTAATTGAAATTTCAGTCATGGTCATCGTGTTCATTGCCATCTGTGATTTCCTCCCGTCAACTTGTGTTCTTTTTAAATAAGTTGAACTCCTATTATTGGCGATAATTTCAATCAGTCCACTGATGTATGTTCATTGCAGCTGCAGCTGAGACATCTTTTGCAATGATACTTAGTATTGACAAGACAGTAAGTTATCTTATATTATTAAATAAAATCCAGTCACTGCTCTGTGTTCGAGAAGCAGGAAACATCCAACAGTCAGCCTGAGAAAACCAAGCAGAGCCGCTTTAGAGCTTTACATACTTAATTAAACAGAGACCTTGAAGAGGTTGTATACTGTACCTCCACTTATAATGATAAAATAGTGAATGTTGTTTGACCTTATCATTATTAATAATAATAAAAGTAATAATGGGGCTAATAGCACCATGCCCAAATGTCAACCACTTGAAGGGCCACAAGTTATTTTTACAGGAACAGGTACATACATCACCCAGTGCTACTCACAGTACCACAGTAGGCTGAGCTAGTTTGTAATACCGGTACCTTCATGGGTCTTAGATACAAAAACATACAAATACAAACAGCTCAGCAGGAAAACACATACAATACAAAACAACACTTCGCTTTTAATCCAAGGCTTTTCTGCAATGGTTAATTGTGGCTTTCACACTTCATTTGATGCATTGAGAGAAGTCTCCTGGCAACTGTGTGAGAGAAGAACGGCATCATGGACATGATGGTATCAGTCTGACTTTGCTCCGAATAGATATTGGGTCACCATCAAATATTCACAAACTAACCTTCATAATAACTCCTTAAGCACTATCAACTAAATGAATTGTGTCCTTGTAAACAAGAATTGGCATCGATCACTACTAAATGCGTGGTCCAAGCTGGATGCAAATGTTGAGAGAAATCACCACTTTTCTGATAGGCATGTCCTTGAAACTGTGCTTAGCACAGATAAAGATTTCACCATAGACCTGAGGAACTACTTTGTTGCACTGAAAAGCTCCACTGATGAAAGTGATGAAAGAGTGTTAAGGTGCAGATTGGCTTCTGTATTGAAAGCTTACAGAGTTGCTAGGACTACAGAGAAACTCGTTATCCGAGATAACATTATGTTCAACAAATAGATTTATCAGTCTTCAAAAGCCTTTTCTCTTGTAATGTTAAAAGTGAAACATACTGTTTGAAAATACAAACAATTAAGCATAAATCTATACCACCTTACTGTCAAAGTATGTAAACTAAGAAGCTAAACAGGGTTATATTAGAATGAAAAAACAGTCTGACCTTACATTTTCCCTTATTATTATTTAATTATTTGTTTTGTTAATGTATGTTTTGTGAAAGAGGAGCAGATTATGTAAGAGTAATCTTCTTTCTGCTCCTTTTCATTCAGGACAAAAAAAATGGTGTTTGCATTAAGTTTGTTTGTTTAATGGATGTAATAAACGTATATGAATGAATCACATTTACTGTATAACACTAGGAGTGACTGATTTCAGTGTTTTAAACGTATCATCAGCTGGTGAGGATGCTGACGTTTTGTCTGGGACATGCAGCTTTAGCTACAGTTTCTTTTTTTGTGCACAATATCATGTAGCCGATATTAAGACCCCTGTACAGATTTAAAATGAGTCAGCTGGAAACATCAAAAAGTCAGATGGAAACATTTTCAACCGTCCCATGAAGCTGACGTTTGAGAGAGCGCAAAATGGCCCCGCATTATTGAAAGGAGGAAGAGCAAGCTGAGGGGTGGATTCATTGTTGAAGTAGTTCTTAGCTAGCCAGAAGCTGATCAGCCTGCTAATGCTATGACATAGTTGACAATGACATTAACATCTATTACAGTAATAAACTGACACATGGTGATGATCCTGGTTGTCTTTTCTCTCTGTTGCCGTCAACACAGCAAGAGTACAATCTTAAATCATTTCATCAAGATTTGTTACTCTCCTACAGTACTACATACATAGAGAGAGAGAGAGAGAGAGAGAGAGAGAGAGAGAGAGAACACTGCAACAATCACAGGTTATTTAGAGATGTTGTTGTTTGTTTCCAAAACTGTGATTTTACCGTATGGTTCTATAACGGCCATGTTGTTTAGCATACACATTGAATGAAGGCATCTTATTTATTTAATAATTAAAAAAAAAAAACACATGAGTCATTTCCACAGATTTGTAAGTGTTAATTTGTTTGAGCTGTTGTCTTTTCTCATCTGCAAGAGTAGATAATGGGAGGAAATAAATTATGTGAAATTCATCACAGGCACAATGAACCCTTGGCCATTTGGTATAAATGGAAAACCTGACACTAATGCAGAGTGAGCATAATCTTTAGTCTTCCTTTTAATAGGGTGATAGAGGACTGACTAACCAGCTAAATTTCACTTGATAAGAGGATTATGTTTTGTTTCAAGTAAATGGGATTATTCACTGCTCTTTGTTGTTGGGCAGGATCATGAGCAGAAGTTCACTTTAATGATTTTAACCCTCTGTCTAACAATAACTTAATTATACTCAGACTAACTGTTGAAGCATGAAGTTGGAAACCTGGATGAATAATATGTACAGCAATGCACTCTTTGTGAGACAGTTACATAACCATCAACATAAATCTAATACAAGTAAACCAATCTTATTTCTTGCTAAATCTCAAGTCAATAGAGTTTTACAAGAGCTTTTGTAAATACAAAATACAATACCAATGTATAGTTAATGCTGCACTAATCAAATATTTTAGATCAACTATGGATCATCAGATCAGACAATTAGTGACTGCTGATCATAGAGAAGAATTTAGTAGCTAAACAGCTAGATATTTCTTCTCAAAAATTGATGGAGACCAAACTAAAGCTGAAAGAGTCAAAGTTGAACTTACATTCATCAGAGGGGCCAAAACAACTAGACTCCAAATTAGTGTTGATGTTGTTCTGTAGCTGCCTAATGTGTAAATAAACAACATGTGCTAACATGTTCGTCATAATTACTTAATAGGTGATGATACGTCAATGTTGTGTTCAGCTGCCCCCAAGTGTTCAAATAGGTGTTACAGTATTTATGAAATGGTTCTACTATGACAAAGTCAGAAGCCTATAAGTAGCTTTGAAAGAGTTTATATTGATGTACCGGAATTAGGGCGGTAGAAAATAAGGAAGGTTCACTTGGCGCCCCCAATTTTATGCCCCTGGCCTGATTTGCTGGTGTGATCCCATCGCAAGTGTGGCAATTTCAAATTATTACTCTCAGGGCAACATTTTCAGAACATAAGTCTTTGATATAAAAATCTATTTATGTAGGGCATGTAGCATGTGCACAAAATTAATAGAGGTGATGCCAGCAGCAATTCACTAACAGTGTACCAAAAAGATGTAAAGTTAATGAATAACAATCTCTGAATTTAAAGAGAGTTTATGGTGTATTAAATATTTTAACTACCGGTTACGTATTCTATTATTCTAATATTTTTCACACACCTTGACACTGTAAATTGGTAAGAATTGTAAACTAAAGCATTACGCAATCATTTTAAGTTAAACATTCAAAAATTCATTTTAAGATCTGTGCCACATTAGGTAATAATTTTAGAAGGTTATACAAAAACACAAAGGCTAACACCGAGCACAGAGCTGACCCTGTCAAGGTGTAACCATGACGAGGTTGAAGATTTCCCTCAGGGCAGTGTGGTTTTATGGTATGTAACTTACCCTTTGCATGTATTTCATCAGGATATTGATTTGGTTGCTGTGTTAGAGATGTACAACTGTATTTCTGTATTGATTGCGTTGTTCAAGCTGTAATAAAAAAATAAAATTGTAAAAAAAGAAATGGGTGTAAATTGCTATTCAAGATATATATGAGCTTGAACCTCCCAGATTGGTGGCAAGAAGTTGCACAAACCCAACACTTTACTTAAAAATGCACAAGCACATTCTCCAGACGTGAGCATGTCGAGTTTACTGATTTCTCTAGCTTTCTAAGTGGTTTTTGAAATCATTGTGACGTAGTGGTCGGTGGCCGAATTAATCGGACATGAATTACATTTGCAATGAGAGCCACAGGCATGCTGCTGGACAGATATTAGAGTCAGGGAAACTGTTTTTCATGTGTACTGTAATGGTACCATAGACTGAAAATCCCCAGAGCGCACTTCCCACAGCTACACAGCTACACACACACACACACACACACACACACACACACACACACACACACACACACACACACACACACACACACACACACACACACACACACACACACACACACACAACAAATGGTCCGAGAGGAGGGGAGCTACCAGTATTTTAAAGAGCTCTGATTATCCTCCTTCATATACAGCTCTGTGCCAAGTCTGTTTGTCTTGATAAAATTCCAAAATGCGAGTATTCCTTATCATTCTGTGTCTGAGGTAGGATGATAACTTTAAAAGCAATGCTTGGTCCATTTCTAAGGCTTTTCAAGTCCTGTGGACACAAAACCTCAAGTAGCTATTGTGTTTCAATCATATATTCACATAAGATGTCCTTATCAGAGAACCCAAGTAATCACTTTTCTCTGCCGTTATCAATACACAGCAGGTAAATTATTTGTTACATTAATTCAAATTCCTGTCTTGGTTGCACAAATACATTGCAAAGGCATGGATTTCAAAAGAGTGAACAGAAATTCAGCACATGCATAATCAGTAGAGCAAATACACTTTTTTTGTGACCCACTCTGCTCTAAAACCAAACTTTCTTTTCTTTGTGGAATGTTTTCCAAAGTTACAAGTTACAGTGCTTTCTTCTATTCTATTTCTTTTTTTTTTTAACTTAATCTTATGCAGAAGCATAAGATTTATTATAAGCAGTTTCACATGTGTGTCCAGTACTTGTTTTGTTTAGGGCATATGCTTCAGCACATGGTACGTATATGCACAGTAAAAGCTGACTTTATCTCAAAAAGCACCGTGTTATGAAATATGAGCAAGGAAACGATTTGTGAGGCACACATGTTTACTGGTAGTGTGGCGCATTTGTGAATTAAGAATGTTGGAGAGGCTCTAAATAATGTCACATTGGGGTTCTGATATATTGTCAATGTGTCCACCACTCTAACAGTCATGTCCTTGGCTCTGGCGCTCATTCCCCCATTTAAACTATCCAAACAAACTGCTGCCTATAGCCAATATCACATGTCCCTGACTTTTCATTGGTTTCAAAATGGTAATGGTCAATTTCTATTCTGTTCTGTTCATGAGTTGCTGCACTGTATTGATATTGCACCACATGTTTTCCCATTATTGAGGAGATAAGTATAACATTTTCCATAATGTCGATGTAAATACTCTATCATGTGATTTATCTATCTGGCGAAACATCTAATGCTTTATCAAATCGGTGCAGAATTAGATGCAAAATGATCAAACAACAGCTGTAACTTTATGTCCATAGCAAATCTATACTACAACAGCATCTCCCTTAGATATAAATTCATATGATCTGGACTATGGGATGGGATATTCTTGTCTCGCTGCCTGCAATAAGCTGAACATTAGTTTTTGAATCCTTGATTACACATAAATACAAATATGATTAAACAAGATTAAGAGTCTACAGCCGACAGCTGTACTTAGGCACCACAGTGCTTTGAGCTAAATGTTAACACATCTTTGTTAGCACGTTAACATTTGTTAATTAGCGCTAAGCACAGCTGAGGCTGATGGAAATGTTATCAGTTTTGCAAGTATTTGGTCATAAATCAGAGTATTGGACAAATAATAATGTTGACCTGTTAATGGTGCTAGATGAAAAATCATGGGATCACCAAAGTCAGTAGGATACATTGTCTGGGAACCATGGCAGTCTGGCCCAAAGTGGTGAAATAAACTGTCAAACAGACAGACCTACGTTGCGATCCCTAGAGCCATACTGCTAGCATGGCCAAAAATAGTCAGGTAATGTTAGGCTTTAGACAACTTATCTCAGCAAAAGTCATACTAATATCTCTACACTATGTTGGTTTATCAAGTCACTACAGTGCACTAAGCATTGAATTCACAACACACTTTCTACCACAGCTACAGTAATCAGCACAGCATGTTGTGTTTATATAATGGAAGGAAGAGTAGGATGGACAAAGTGTTATTTAAAGTGAAGACAGCCCTGATTCATCATACCAATAAAAGCAACAGGAAGAGAATTGTAGTTTACTGGTCATAATAAATGATAAGTCCAATGTCCCTGCTTTTATAAACTATGGATTTGTGAATGTGGAAAACCCAATTATGTTTATCTTACATCACCACAGCTTGTAATAAAAAGCGATTTGCAATAACACATCTCTAATCACTTTGTTCTACCAAGTTTCCAATCTTCAACCATTTGTGGCGTGAGTCATCTGCAGCTGTCCATTTCTTATCAGTTTTTTTTCTTCCAGCAAACAAGCCAAACATGATTTACGGGTTGGCACACTGGCTCAAACAACGAGTGTTCTGTCCCACAAACGGGTGTTAGTTAAGGGGGTATTGTTGAATTGTTTGCTTTATGTCTATTCACTGCCACTTCCTGTAAATGCTTATTCAGAGTTGGCAAACCCTACAACTTTTTCAGATGCACCACAGGAAGCCTTATCCTGTTATTGTTTTGGAAGCAGATGTCTTAGATCCTGACTTAAAAATAAAGCCCAAACATAAACTCAGAAATCTCCTGTAATGAAGTAGGGCATTCTCTCAGAAGTGAGGCCCGACTGAAGAACTCTGCATGCAATATTGTTTGACACATTTGCAAGTTACAACTATATGCTTGCGTGAGATATATCTCGAACTGGTGTGATGTATGACTTAATTTTAGCTTGTGTACACTCGCTTCAATCTTACAAACCTCTGAAACGTGCCTGTAATCTCAGAAATCTCCAACACCCTCTCCTTTATGAGGCTAATGGCTCATCGTAGTACTTTAAGTGATGTTAGCACACAGAATATATCATGCACCCACTGAGCCAGGAGTGACAGCATCCCTGTGCACCCTACTGTGTTGGTCTACTTTTTATATGCGCCTCATAGACACAAGATCAACCAGAGGAAAATGGTAGGCTGAGAACCTCATGTATTGAGTGATTATATAATGAGCAGGAGCTGAAAGTATTAGCGTGCAGATCCCTTGTATCATACTTCGTCAAGAGCTTGGGCCTGAACCTTGTCTCTAATTAGATCTGTCAACTCAAAGCCCAATATCTGTGGGAATGGCACAGAGAACTGCTGTGACTCTGTCAGGGGTGGGGGTTGGGTGGGGTAAAAAAAAAATGCTGCACAGGTTTCCGTGGCTGGAGAACAAAGGGAAAATATTTAGTAAAAAGTAAAATTCATAAATATCCTATTTGGGTGAGCATTGTTCTTAGGCATTACTGCTTATGTTGTTGAGAATAAAGCAACTATAAAAATGCATTTGCAGTATACTGCATTTTGTGTAAATGTAGTGACCTCAGTATCATTTTGCCAATCCACTCCTTTAATTCTTAATACATAAAATCTCATGCCACTATTAACCATATCTTATTCATCAATGTTAGAGATGGACCAGGTCAGCACTTTATTTGAAGGGCCACAAAAAAAGGAATGAAGAAGTAATGTTTACTTAATCATGATTACAACACTACAACTCTGTTTGTTAGCCTGTCACTAACTACAGATTTACCAATGAAGAAGATATCAGATATCTATATTAACTAATGCATTAATAAACGTATTGTTCCTGCATTAAGTCATGCATGAGATACTATTAATCCTTGAACATTACTGATAGTTCATGAAGTCATGCATGAATTCATGACAATTCATGTTCCCTTAGTATTAATATAGTATCGTTACTGTGGTATAAGTAATATTATACAATGTAAAATAAAATAGAGTTTAACTACTATGTATGATGTTCACTGGAGTCATTTTGAATGTCTGCAAAACCATCTTCTCCCTCATCACTCTGAAGTGGGCCTGACATTATATAAATCCCCTCAATATTTTCTGAAGATTTTCTCCAGCAATGTCATTAATATCAGGAAATCCTAGAGCGTCATTTTTTCCATCCACAATCTTTCTTACTTTCACTCTATTTTCATGACAGTTGACACACTGCAAAGAACCTGCATCCTTGTCATCTTGATTTGTTCTCTTTGTGGCAAGAAGAATCTCTTTAGCACACTCGTCTCAACTTTAGCATTCAAGTCCACTTGGCTTCTGCTGTCGCAGCCTTCTATCCTTTTAATCCGTCAGCAGACAACTTTAAGCCTGACCTCATGCTGTTTACGTACTGTTACGTACCACCTCTCATGCAGTTGCCTCCATCAGCAGCACATCATTTGGACTGTGTGACTTTTTTGCTAACCCCATTATTAGATCTATAAATTGCACTCCAAACTGACACTATATCTCCAATTTCAGAGGATATGGTTCTGTTGCTCCTCCTCAAATGATTGGATCACATTAGACTATAAAGTGATCCAAAACCGAGTGTTCCGGGCTGCAGTCCAATAGTCTTATTTGATTAGGAAGGTTCCTCACTGAGTGAAATGCTGTAGCTTTTTCATGGCGTAGTTTGTTACAGCATGTACTGTATTAACCAGTGACTGACCACCTGGGCTAACATGACATGGTCACCTGATAATTCTGGACTTTACGAGTTGATGGAGAACTCCATGTGTTCCATTAAACAATGCATGCCGTGGAGGGCTGCAAAGTAAACATTGTACAGGTTGTGTGCTCCAGATTTACACTGTACAATAATTCTCGGCTACATTTCTATTTGAAATGGGCCAGACCTTGCCAACTTGTTTTGACATATTTAGTCTGAAAATGCAGACTTTGGAGGATCCAGCACCATAAGCGGGACACAGCTATTTCTAACAATAACCCCATCTTGCACGTTGTGTCGTACCTTGTAATCAAATGGTCCCAGTAAAACTTCTCTAGCAAAACCCCCTCAAAGCTTTGCAGCACGGACTGGCTCTTTTCTTTTCACGGTCATAAAACCATGGAAAATATATTGCTTTATTCCACATCCACGACTTTCACGAAATGGCGAGCACTCATCAATCCACTAATTACTTTCTGCAATGTTCCAGCTGTACCCAGACTATACCCAGTTTCACTCTGCACATGCTGGCTCATTTCATATGAGGTCATTAAATCTTTTCATTCCAAATTCACACAAGTCACAGCATTATATTTAATGTGTCATCATTATTCCCTTCTCCTTGTCCTTTTAATTTCCAGTCAGCGATAAAGCATCTTCAGTCTTTACTGCTTTGATATTCCAGTGGATCTGCCATTTTCCAAACCCGGCCACAACCACAAAAATGGGGAATAACTCTCTGGCATAGATATATAGGACCAGAGGCCTTTTCCAACAGGGTTTGCAACTGCTTGAAATTTAAAGAGCTGCACAGTAGCAGACAAATCTCACCTTTCAGCACTCCTGACTGCATTAGTGTAACTGTGTTAAATAAATCATTCAATGCAGCATTTTCCTAAATATTTAGGTAATAATATTCACCTTCATTATTTTAGTCCCTATATTCCAATGCAGCATTGCACTTGGCAACACAAATGGAAAGAAGGAAGAAATTCAGAGGAATTGCTGGAATGTAGCACATGGACATTAACATGGGCGTCGCACTACATTGCCAGTAAAATTTCCACAGCTTATGTTGTTCCCCATAAGGGTTAGGTACTCATTGCCACTTGTTGTCCTTTATAATAACCTGATGGCCACCAATATATTGAATAAACAGAATAACACAGAGGATTTCTTGGGTTTAAACTAAAAATCAAATGTTAATTATGTCATCTTGGACTGTTTCCTTGAATTCTCAGTACAACAACAATAAATGCAAAAGCATTGCAAAGCAAATGCAACAGCAGCAACAACAACAACAACAACAACAACAACAACAACAACAAGGTTTCCCCAAAGCTTAAAGCAACCAAGTCATGAATGAAGTCTAAGATACCTTTTGATATGGACAATAAAAACATGTTGACAACACCTCCTGTGTGCAGAGCTTTCAGTGTCTCTCCTGAAAAAGCATACAGCTTTATAATTCCACACTAAAGTCACACACTGACACAATAAGGTCCCTGATACAGAGCCTATCTGGGGGTTCATGCTCTGAAGAGGTTTGGAGCTCCGAGCCATGGATGTATTATAACAGAGCAGGGGACTGATGACTGGCTCACATCGCTGCCTTGTGGCGGTGATGGGTAATTCACTGTTATCACTGAACCAGGGACAGGTATAACAGGGGCTTGAGTGCTGCGTGCTGGCCATTCCGATTCTTACCAGAGAAGATGTTGGAGCTTATAATTTCTACTGCATTTTTTTCTTGTAATACTTTAATTTCCAGAGTTTCATTTTGATTTTTAAAGTAAATATATATATATATATATAGGCCTATATTTTGCTCGACCATAAACCTGATAATTCTTTGGATTTTGGTTTTGGAGAATAACCTATACACTCACGTGTTTTAGACCCTAGTTTTGCTGTCTTGTACAGTAGGTCCACATTTGAGATTTCTGCACATTAAGTTTACTTTTCTTTTGGCGCACACATTTTGTTAAATATCTCATATTACAAGTGGAAATGTTTTCAAGCGTCTTCAGTTTTTAGAAAGCCTGGGAGATTGATGTTCAACCAATCCTTGTTTATCACTTAATGAGCATTTTTTTGAGCCTCATCATACCTCACCCTTCCATGACTGCACAACCCTGACGCATCTGCAGAGGACAAGGCTGCGGCAATGGAGAGTATTTCAAATGAAAGTGAATTTTGGCAAGTTAACGAATCCTGGCAGAACCCAAGTCTCGTTAACGGGACCGGTTTGTTGAATCAGACGAACCCTCTGAAGCGGAATGAAGAGGTGGCGAAGGTAGAGGTGACTGTGCTCGCCCTGGTGCTGTTTCTGGCGCTTGCGGGGAACCTGTGCGTCCTGCTGGCCATCCACACAACCAAGCACAGCCAGTCCCGCATGTACTACTTCATGAAGCACCTGAGCATCGCTGATTTAGTTGTGGCGATATTTCAAGTTCTCCCTCAACTTATCTGGGACATTACATTTCGGTTCTATGGACCGGACATTTTGTGCAGGTTGGTGAAATACCTACAAGTCGTTGGGATGTTTGCCTCCACTTACATGTTAGTTTTGATGTCCGTAGACAGGTGTTTGGCAATTTGTCAGCCTCTTCGTTCTTTGCACAGGACAAAAGACCGTTTTTATGTAATCTTTTCCTGGGTCCTGAGCCTGCTCTTCAGTATCCCGCAAATGTTTATTTTCTCCCTGATCGAGGTTGGCTCGCCCGGATCAGGAGTGTATGACTGCTGGGGCGACTTCGTGAAGCCTTGGGGAGCCAAAGCTTACATCACATGGATCAGTCTCACTATATATATCATTCCAGTGGCGATACTGAGCATTTGCTACGGGTTAATAAGCTTCAAAATATGGCAAAACTTTAAACTGAAAACCAGGCGGGAGCAGTGTATTAGCCTGACACCCAAAGCATCCAAATGCAACACACTGGCCCGCGTGAGCAGCGTTAAGCTCATCTCCAAGGCGAAGATAACCACAGTGAAAATGACTTTTGTGATCGTCTTGGCCTATATCGTCTGTTGGACCCCATTTTTCTCTGTCCAGATGTGGTCTGCGTGGGATCCAGCAGCGCCCCGTGAGGGTAGGTTGAATTTTAAAGTTGGATATCATACGAATGCGCTAATGATGCGCAAACGCTGCCGTAGCTTACTCATCAATGTCGCTACGCATCTGACACATTTTGAAACACTTACCCTCTACCCATCTTTTCACATCCTTTTTGCACATTTGCAACATTGCCCAGTGGAAATTAATAGAGATTTATAACTGCCGCATCCCTCTTGCTGTGCCCATCAGTGCTCTTTACGCACGAGGGTGCCAGCCCTTTATCCAGTTGAAGCAAACAGGGACAACAAAAACATCTTTTTGAGATGTGTTTGTTCTGTTTTCCTCATGCAGATTGGTCAGGCACTGGGGTTATGTTGCAGACTCGTAGTTCTGCTGTTTTGGCTAAATAACGCAGCCCATGGTGCGGTGCGGAGAGTTGAGTGACTGAGCTGAAGCGCTGGCTGATCAGTGCAGGTGGTTTGACCATATAGGACAAAACAAAAAGCCAAAACATAAATGTAGAAAAAATGTTGAACTATTCAATCTGTCTGCTAAAAACATAAAAACTTGGAATTGCATGTACACCCTTGTGAAACACATTAGAACATGCTGTCATTTCCAAATTGACACATGGGCCTACTTACACTAGACAACTAGTTAATCTTACTTGTTAATCTAATATTGTCTGATGCTGTTAATGGTTTGTTTAGGGCTACATCAGGAATGCAGAGCTGGAAAAACATACCTATTTGCTTGTCTTATATGTGAACTTCTTAGATTAAAGGCCTATAGGCCTACTGTATGATAGCCTACACCTGTTGTGTGGTAAGAACAATTGGTGATAAGTCCTTTAAAGTGCGAAACCTACACACATCATTTACCAAGTTTCCTCTGCCCTCATCTCGCTGCTGAGACCGACTGATGGCTAATCATTAAACACATTAGTGTGCGCCACCAAGCAGCCTTTATTTGTGCCTGTGGGTCACGTTGGAGTGCGTCGTTAACATTTAACCACAATAGGCCACTAAAGCAGCCATCTACTGTAGATCCCTATATTCATCGATCCGCTGGGCCACACCCATATGACAACAAAGATTTAATATGCCATTTTGACTTCACAATGTATTTGCACTGTCCATCTGTTCCTTCCATAATTCCATTACATTTACGAAGTATAAGGCACACAGATGTGTATAATCTGAAAGGGGCTATAGTTTGTCAATATGATCTAAGGGCATTTGTGTTCTGGAAAAGCCAAGAGTAAATCTAATTAGAGCTATTATTAATATAAAGACTTTGCAAAATAATATGTCTGCATCTCCACAAAGACAATACAAAACTTGTTTTCCAAGCAGTTTCCACCTCTTATAACTTTACTGTTCTGGTATTTCCTTATAGAAAAAGCAAAAAGCTAATTTTTTTTAATTAAAATAAACTGTACATGTGCTAAACATAAGACAATAGTATTAGGAAGTTTCTTGTAGGGAGTTAACTGACTTTGGTGTTTCAGGCTTGAGTCTTGTCTTCAGCTTCTGTGGGTTTATGTACAACGTTCCAAATGACTGGTTGTGTGATTCCTGTCATCCTCCTCAAGCTGCGTTGTTCAGACTAGCTTTTTACACTTTGGAGCTAAACATTTGCACAATACACTTGGCTGTCATCCAGTTCTTCAACACTGAGGAGGTATACTGCTATAATTGGCTTCAATGCTGCAACTCACAGCGACATTCATAGTAACAGCAGCCATAAAAAGAGCAACAAAAAGATGAAATAGAAAAGGAAATATTTAATTAATTTTCTGTTGCAGAGCTCAGTGCAGGGAGGAAGCTGATGTCTTATGGCTGTCATCCACGTGAACAGTGTTCAGAAAGGCCAGAATTGGCAGACACATGCTAGTGTTTGTGTACAAAAGATAGGCTGGAGTGTCACCTGTGTGTGTAGATAAAGTGTCCATTAGAGTCATAGTCAGCAAAGTGAGCCAAGACCACACAGCTTAGAACAGAAAGCTGTTAGGCTACTAGGGGAAGAACCTCTACATCGCAAACCTGTTTCAGACATGCATAATGTATACAAACCAGTTTCAGAAAACATCAGGTTATTAAGATGCCGTAGTTAATTGTTGTTAATTGCAGTTAGTGTTGTAGAATCATATTTACTGTACAGATGTGAGAGTGATGTCAATTTGAAGGGTATTTTCCCAAAATGTTGAACTGTTGCTTCAGCCAAAAACATTGGACCAGTGGTGTGGATACACATTGTAGGAAATTCTGACCCCTAGATACAATGTCCACATCAAGCCAATCAGTGTATTTTTTTTAGATGCGTTAACAAAGAGCCACATTGCTTCATCCCCCAAACTTCTACCAAAACTGCACAGATTTACTGTGAAGAAGCCAGGACATTTCACAGATAGGTTTACCATTAGTACCCACATTAAAGCTTATCAACACGGTTTTTGGAAATGTAAATGTCCCATTCTTCTAAGCTTTGTGACATCATCAATGTGATATCACATTGGACAGCCGAATAGATTATGTAGCGGACAAAAACACCTGAAGGTTAAACCCTGACTCAGACTAACGCAAGCTCCCAAAACAATCGGTGAACACAAGCACCTCCCCCTGCTGAGCCTGGTGCCCCCGGACGCTGACTCACACTCTGTGCTATTGATTAGCATGAAGTGCTTGATGGATACAAAGCAAGGTGTCCAAGTGTTACTTTTTTTAATTATAAAAGTCAGTTCTTATGTAGTGTTTTTACAAGCAGTGAGAAAAAGCAAGGCAGTGTCATAGGTACAGAAAGACCTCTCAAAGCAATTTTACTCATACATATCACTTAATGAAAATGAGATTACTGCAATGCTTATTTACCTTCAGGGAACACGATTTAGCACTAAGTGTTCTCATTAATGGCCTGCTAAAGAGGCTTTTGGGCCGGCCCAGTGACAGTCAGACAGATGTACCACCCATGGGGATAATCATTCCGCCTTTTCATTTGCTGTGTGATTCATCCTTCTCTGATGAAAGGCAATGTGAGATAAATCACTGAAGACTCTTTCTTGATAGTTCCCCATATTATTCAAATTAGATCCATGCTCTGTTCTCATCCACCCTGATAAGAATGCTTGATAACCACCAGTTGGCCAATAAAGCGTATCACTCCATCCATGTCAGCTGCATTATAGTCTGTAGAGCAGGTTGATGCATGGCTCACAAGGTTTGTAGTATAAGTGTGTCATATCAGCTGGTAAATCCACATGTTCACATTCTTGCTTCCAGAGTTTGTAGACTGTTTCATAAATTAGCATTCTCTTGTTCAGGTTCAAATATAATTGCTACCTTTTTTCTGCTTTTTTCATTTGTACATCTGAAGGATTACAAAGCACCACTGCTTACCCAAAAGTAGATTATTAAACCTATGACACAAAGGGTAATTGAATGATCTACACTCAAACTCATGTTGTCATCTCATAAATCAAATCCTTATATGGCTAATAGTCAATTCTTAATAATCATGCTTGCGACTGCCGACCGTTGGCAGAAAAGGCAGTCGGACTGATCAGTCGGCTCCCCAAGGTCCAAAAAGTGCCTCGGAACACACCGAAGCGTCGCCGACTTGAGTCTACATTCTGTGCATGCGCGAGACGTAATATGTCTCCATAACAGCAGGTGGCGCTAATCTGTATTATCACCCAAAAAATTAAAACCGGCAGCTGATTGGACAGACGCAGAGAAAACAAGCTTCTGGTTACTTTTTGTTGTCACGGCACAATAACTTTCCTCTCTCTCTCTCTCTCTCTCTCTCTCTCTCTCTCTCTCTGTCTCTCAACTCCTGCAGCTATGCCCTTCATCATCTCCATGCTGCTGGCCAGCCTCAATAGCTGCTGTAACCCCTGGATCTACATGTGCTTCGCCGGGCATCTGTTCCAGGATCTTAGGCAGAACTTTGTGTGCTGTTCCACTCGCTACCTCAAGTCATCCCAGTGCCACTGTGAGCGTGACTTTGACTCCAGTCACAAGAGCAACTCCTCAACCTTTGCCATTAAGAGCACTAGCAGTCAGAGGAGCATCACACAGACTTCGACAACATAAGCACCCGTCCTCTCTTCCCTTCTCTCTCTCTCTCTCTCTTGCCCACCCTGCCTTTCACCACATGCCGTCGCCCATAAACTAACTAGCTGTTCTACTCCTTCAGATACCTCTCGCCTTGAGCCCTGAAAGAAAAAGACAAAAGTCTTAAAGGTGGAGTCAGTATTTCTGGAGAAAGATTGTTGATTGGAACTCAATACCCAAACAAATACCTCCTTTAGATTGTTATGCATGAGCCAGATTTACTGACCCTCTCGCTCCCACTGCCTCTCTCTTTATATTTTATATATATATATATATATATATATATATATATATTAGGGCTGTCAGCGTCAACGCGTTGATCGTGATGCGATTAAGGGCCGACGCGATGCGATTAATTTTTTTTTATCGCATTAATCGCATGCCGGCATTTATTAATTTATTTTACACTTTACTCGGCTTTGCGTCGTGCCTAACAGGCTACTATTTTGACCCTTTGCAGCACCGTTACCAAATGAGTCATTCAAAAGAACAAATCTTTTGGGTGAACGAACTGAACTGAATCACTTTCTGAAAAGATCCGTTCATATCTCAGTTCAGTTGAGCTCTGTCAGTCAATAGCGTCACGCTGCAGAGCTCCAGGCTTGGGCCCACCTCCGGCGCTGTCAACGTGCAGGGACTCACTAAGTGACTGATTCAAGTAATTTGTTCACAGGAGGAATGCCGTGTGTTCAAGACAGCAAATACACTGCTGATTGGGGACAGGTTGCTAATATATACATTCAGCTGCACCATTCAGCTGTTACAACGAGCAGTCCTTGTAATTATAATCCATCCCAAGGCTTGCTAATCCATCAAGAAAACATGGATACTTTCGAAAAATAATAAAAGTGTTAATTTGATGTTTGATGTGGGATTTACGTTAGCCGGAAGATTTCACAGATTAGAAGAACACTGAGGCTGATTGACCGGAACTGTACACCCTAATTTGTGCCCGTGTGTAAGAGGTTCAGACAACGTTCAGTTTTAGTTTCATTTATTAAAGTTCGACAAGGCATGGTACAGCAGCATAAATACATAATAAATCATAAAAACTGGCTTAGTATGCGCCACCAAGATCCGCTCTACCAACACAATAATAGGCTACTCTTAGATTTATATATTTTACAGTGAAACACAAGAACAGAGGAAATTGATTATGTGGCGCTCATAATTCTGCAGTGGTGGTTCGACATAAGGTCGGTGTCTCTGTTCATGTTTTCTCTCCATGCCCTTATAAATGCATAAGCTTGTTCTGTACATTAATTATTACAAATAACGTGAATAGCTCTTGTGTTTTATTGCTGTTTAAATGTAGGCTATTATATGGCTATTTAAAACATACTGTATGTACTAGAATATTCTGGAATATTAACGGCTAAATTGGCCGTCAAAAAAATGTGTAATGTAAACCCTGGTTTGATGTGCTTATGCCGACTATACAAAGATTACTGTTTTTACCTCTCTCATGTCTCTTGAAGTAGGAAGTAGTATGACTACCTAGATATTTTATTAAATAATTAGGTGTCATAAAAATATACATGTTGTACATAATAGGGTATAAGGACTTCAGCTTTAAGTTTGAAAACGTTACATGACTAACTCTGTTCTCAGTTCACCAGCTGAACGAATCAGTACACTGAAAAGAACAACTTTCCCCGTCCTACTTTTTACACCCATAGCCTTTCCCCTGTCTTGTGGACGAGCAACAGTGTTGTGTGGCTCGGTCCAAACCCCTTTTGTTTGTTTCCCCGTTTGTTTTTCAGCGCATACACAAAACGGACAGCTAGCGGACCGTGAGAAGATATTTGCTGAATTTGAAGGAAATGTATTGGATTAGAATTGTTGACTCCACCTTTAATTATTTTATTCACAGTGCTTTACAGTATAAAGTGGAAATGGAATTGTGAAATAGAAAAATGTACAGAATTTTATTAAGGGTGCAACGTTTTATTCATAAAGATGTATGAGACAATCATGGACCAAGCTGAGCAATTGTTTGTTTTTATGTTATTTTTGTTTGAGATGTACAGTATATATTTACATATTTGCAGTGCAGTGCAGAGAAAGTAAAGGAAAAGAGAATATTTCTATGCACTGTCAACCTTGACCAACCATGCTATTGATTCAGTTGTTGTCACCAGCAAAGCTTGTGGATCTTGTTTGTCTGTGATATAATGAAATTGCTCCCCCGTTATAAATACTGTGTACAATGTTGTTCATTTTGCTACATTTGCTCTACAAATGTTCATGTATGATACATGTAAACTGTTACTTGAGATATTGTTAGATGTACGATGTCATGGCTGTCACTGGTAAGATTTTAAAAAGGCTTGAAAAATAAAAAAAGAGTGAAAGAAGCACAAATGAACGACATACAGTATATTATTTACACCTAGCTGATGCTCATTAGAGCTCCTATTGCCTCCTAAAATCCTTTACAAGGTTGCTGGAAATCTTCTAGAGGGATGTTTGTCGACGCCAAATCAATAACATCACTGAGGTCCTGCAACTTTTTGGCAGCACATTGAAACTTTGACTTTCCTGTTCAGCCTCATCCCCAAAATGCATTTTGGGCACTGGAGTGACCTCAAGTGACTCACATTACTGGAGGTGTCTTGGGGCAACAATCGTTGCATGACATGGTGCAATATCCTGCAGGAAGTGACAATAAAGGTGAACTGTGGCCATGGATTTCCTCTAGCATTTTTTGTTGCAAAGCTATTTAAGCGTGATGCTGTTGTTTAGTCAGTTGTGTTTATATTTAATGTAAAAGTTTAAAGTATGTGAGCTGTCTATTACAGCACATTGATTATCATTGTCAATAATGAGGACTGACCTGAATAAAAGCAAAAGTTGCACAATAAAAACAATCCAACAAAATATCTATTAAACAAATTCTGAACTTGTGAAGTTTGTAATGTTCAATTTTAGTTGAGACACTGTAATGCTTGCTCATGGGTAAATGTTGGGTCTTTGTAAATTGTAGAGTGTGGTCTAGACCTACTCTATCTGTAAAGTGTCCTGAGATAACTCCTGTTGTGATTTGACACTAAAAATAAAATTGTATTGAATTGAATTGTAAGACAGATTCAGCTTTCAGCTTATCATGACATTCGGTTGTGTGCACTTATACTGTACTTACGATAAAAAGCACAACACCTCAAACTACAGCCTCAACAAGCTAGTTAGTTATTGCAGAAATATTTAACTGCATTACTGTACACTGCACAGGTGTTGCTTTAATGTTATTATTATGTGGATTACAGTATTAATTAATGTGCCAACATTATAATTAAGTAATATTTACGATTATACAGTATTTAGGAGGGGTTTACTTCTCTTATAACCTTGATAATGTGACATTCCGTAGGATAACCAATGCACCAATAGAAAATATTATAACAGGAGAAATTCTATAAAAACATACATTTTTCAAGGCAACAATTGGCGCTAAATACTTAACAGAGTACATGAGAACTGTATTTGTGGAGAACTTGCTGTACTTTGGCTGTATTTATATTCTACATATTTAATGTCTCTTTATAGGTTTTGGCTAATTTTTCTCCTTAATTACACTGGTTAATACAGTTCATTAATTAGAATAATACTTTGAACACAGTGTGCTGTTTCTGCTTATATAAAGTCTTAACTGTGCATTTTCTAGCACAATAGAGGACTAGAATGAGTCATCCAGAAAGAAACTCACTGAGGTTATGAACAAAGAAGGGTGTGGTGACACTGAATCATCAATTATGAATCTCAGACACAAAAGAGAAACACACACAACAGCAACCTCTAGTGGGTCACAGCTCCCAGGTCACTGCTTCCCCTGAATTGGCAAAAGAGATATCACTGAAATAGTGTTTGGTCAACCTTAAAAATGTTTTTCTTAAGCCTCTCTGAATAAATTGAAATAATACACAGAACATACTTTACCAGTGGTGTAATATACTTATTATAATGTTTCATCAAGTGTCTTTAAATTAGTTTCACCCCATCTACTGTATATGTAATTACATTTTCTTCACTGCAGGTGCACAATAGCAGCAAAGGTATTATACTTTTCTAAATAATCAAAATAACATGGTGGAACATTACAATGGGTCTCATACAGAGGTTTTTACTTTACTCCATTAGTAGGTAGGTCCATACTTGTTTACACATACTTGCTTACTTGAAAAGTGCAATAGTAAGTAGGTTTAATATTCCACTCATCACACTTTGATAAAAGGAAGTAGATTATCTGCATGATTGGTTCCAAACATATTCCTTGCATCTGCAAGTGAGAAAAATACTATGTTAGTTACTATGGAGTCATCACTAATTACCAAATAAATATGTAGAGAAAAAAACGTTCCATTCAATTCTTTTTGTTAGAGCTTTTAAAATAAGGTTACATACATGATTGTCAAATCCAATTAAAACAATATAAAGTTAAACAATACCAGACACAGCAATATACAGCATCAATATAACTTTTAAAAATGGCCAAATGTAATGCATACAGGCAGCATTGTCCACAGGTGCAGCACTTGTGGGGAGGTAATTTCATTTGTTGTGAATGAGTAGCTTTTGTGATACAAATAAATGAGGGCAGACACATCCTTCTCATGGCAAGTGGCCCTCTTCTCCCTCAGTGAGGAGCACTGAGCCCTCCAGGAGTGCCAGAGCTGTCACAGAACCACGCTGCCTGCTGCAGCTGTCACGGAGCTTCTGCTGGCACCGGTCAGTACTGAGAGCTTGAGGATGGGTAGGCAGGGAGGAGCATGTTATGAAGGGAGGAAGAGGAGTATCAGGGAGTAAGCAAAATGCCAGGACTGATCTTTTGGTGTTTAAAAAGATAACACACTTCATCCGATCATACTATAAACACTACTGTGTGAGTTCTTAGACTTCTTTGCGCAGTGCAACACGCACACTGCTGAAGATCTTGCCCAGGGCTTCAAAGAAGGGATCACAGAAGGTCTGGATGCAGAGAGAGTAGATGCGGCTGATGCACTGCGACTCAATCAGACAGCTCTTGATGCAGGGAACCACGGCCCATATATGGCAGAAGGAGATGCATGCGAACAGGAAGCCCCACAGCAGAGCAACAGGGATACCGAAGACAGCAGACAAGATGCGGTAGCACCAGTACTTGGACACAGTAAAGGTGGTGTAGCTGAGCTTCCACACCCCATCCAGACTGTGTGTACCATCAGGCTCTGCAATGACATCCTCAAAGTCCACCTAAGGAAATTTAAAAGAGGCTTTTATTTCCTCACATCCCTAAATGCACACCACTGTTATGCACATGCCAATAATAAGTGTAAAGAATAAGGTTGTAAAAGCTGCAGAGTGTAAGGGTCAAATGTATGCAGAGAAACCAATTAGCTTATGTGTTGTAACATCATAGGAAAAAACCTTAATGTTGTGGCATACAGTCAAAATTAATAACAGCTATGGCGTGGCTTTTAATGCTAGGTCCAAATCATTGTAAAAGTTCTATTCCAACACATTTCTTAGTAACCAAGTTTCACCTCATGTAAAATGCATTAGGGCAACTGTGCAATGGTCTAATCTTTTTTTCAGTTTTCAGTATGTGTCACCTGGTCCTTTGGAAAAGCGCTGTCACATTCTAAGCTGAGACTCAGATATAAATTGCTGATTAACTTAATCATGAAAGGCAGATGCACTGCACATCTAAAACCTTCTCTTTTCTTTCAGACTACTGGATAAGATCAATAACGAGTCACTGTCCATTTCCTGTAGAGACAGCAGCCTGAGCTCATCCTCTGAATGAATGGCTGGACATGCACTGTTTTATATTTTCTCTGCAAGGTGGTCTCTTTTAGCCCCTAGAGGGATTGTTGGTGTCAAATTCAGCAAAAGAACAACCAGTGTTCTTCAGAAACAATAGACGGACACCCAAAGCTGGTACATGTGATTACTCAGAAGTTAAGATTCCATGCGAGGGAAAGTGTTTTAATCGATATTACTTTATTTTAAAGGTAAGAAAAAAAAAAGTTATGTTAGCAGAAAATGACTGCATAAATTAGAAATGTAAATGCTAAACTATAACTCAACTCCTTGACCAGACTATTGGGATTAAGGTTAACAAAACTTTCAGTTTATAACAGACGTCAGCAGACATGTAAATGATTCCAAATTAAGCAATGCAGACACTAAACATATGCTTCTGTCATTGACCATGTTTACATAAACCCCTTCCAATCAGACAAAATATAATCTAAATGTATATTCAGCCCTGTCCTTACAGAAAATATTTCGTGGTGGTAACATGGCAACAATCACAGGATAAACAGTAGTCAAACCTAAATAAATCACGGCGTACCTACTGCATACTGTATCAGTTTCACACTCTTCTACCCCATTCCCAAAATAAACGTTGGGCTCTGCACAGGCAACAGGAAAAGCTCTTGTTCTATTTAAGGATTTTCCAGACAGTATCATAACCTGTACTCCTGTCTTTGTTCTTGCTAACCACTTTATTCATTTGCTGCCTATGCTTCCACACATGCCAAGGCAGGGGTTATGTTCTTAATCCTCTCTGTGACAGGGTGTTGTCTCCATGCTGCACAAACCTTCACCACGTCCTCATTGATCTGCTTGGGATCTCTGTTAATTAAATCAATCTCTTTGGTGTGGCTATCCTTCACAATCTTCTCCTCGTTGGTGTTGGTGTTGTACTGGTACTGATCCGCCATAATAGAGCTGCAGGTCCTTGATGGGCCGAAGATGGTGAGAGTAAATCTTCCTGGATCAATCTGCACGGAACTGCCTCGGTTCACTTCTGAACCCCTGTATCACCACTGTGGCACTCCCTCTTACATGCCAGTGGACAGCTGCTGCAGACCTCCTGGTAAAAATGGAGGCCTGACCCCCGCCCTGCACACACATAGGCACCCAAACACACACACACACACACACACACACACACACACACACACACACACACACACACACACACACACACACACACACACACACACAATGTAATGCACACAGACAGAAAAGGCATGCCTTAAAGGAGAACCCAGCGTTGTGTCACATTTCACATAGGGTTGTGGGGCGAACTGGGCAGAGTTTACACAGTGGCACGAACTTCCACCACAGAGTGAGGCAGTAAGCACAAACACACCCTCCTGCTCTGGCTTCTGTTGGGAAACAGTGTTTTGCGTCCTAATGCTGAACTTTATTTGGAAAAGAAAGCATTTTTGTTTGTGTTTAAAGCTAAATTGCAAAACAGAAATTATATTCAATGTCACCATTAGTACAAGGATTACCGTACAATGTACTGTTAATGTAGATTCACACTAAGGAGGAATATGATTCACATTAAAAGACACTTTCATGAGGCAGAATTCATCAACTTATCACCTTCATCATGCTTGATACTGTAAGTCAGGTGCTGCAGTAATCAGTAGATGTCACCTTATTTGTTGACATTATGCCAGTTTAAGAAACCCAACAGTACCTCATCTGTCATTGTAACCCTGCAGCTGACAAACACTCTGTAGAGTAGTAATATTGTGCTGCACTGAGAAATGTAATAATCAGAGTTTTCAGACATATTTATTGTAAAACTGAGCCTGTGTTATTTTGTTGTTATATTTGGAGGACTTGTTAGGAGAGATTTACCTATATTGCATGCTAAATATATTTGCAAATGCTAATGTTTCTTTGCAGTTGAGTGGACATTAAAGAAAATGTAATTTCATTTGTTGGGACTCGGAAGGAGAAACATTTAAATATATATTATATTTTAATGAACGTGTTTGCTTTCGTAATCACAATCATAACAATAAAATGGTTAAGTAATTTAAATGTTTCACAGTCTTGCACAATAGAGAGAGATCACACAAGGCGGGTCCTGAGCCTCTTATTTCTGATATTTCTGATTTTAGCAATGCATAACATCTAATAGTCTCCCAATATAAACTCTGATTCAGTCTTCCTTAAGCTGTGCAGTTGTTGCTATCAGTCATAGCTTTCTATATCAGCAGGCAGGTCGCATAAACAAACGCGTACAGTGTGGTACTGCCAAAAAGAGGGGGAAGATGAGTAGGTGACTATAAAACTCGTACCAGGTCTTACAGCACCCCCAGCTCTCTGTGTCTATTTATCTCAATCAGTGGGGTGTAAGAACAGGAGCGTAGTTTGGCATTTTTTGCTCCGTCTCCCTGGTGGCAGAAACAGGGACGAGGAGGGAGGGGTGGAATGGGATCCAAGTGCATGTGATCGAGAGCCAACCTAATTAGAGGAGTATTCTTGGCGTGGCAATGGAGAGTGTAGAGGCTAGTTAGGAATGGAGGCAGAGGGACAGAAATAGCTCAGCAGAGAGTCAGAGTGGACATACCTCTGCCTCTATGGGTGTCAATGCAATCAGCTGAGACTGCACCGGCTCCTGTCTTTCATTTAATGTAGACGGGAAATACTGGGATCTCAGACCTATATTTATAGCCATATAGAATGTAATGGTAAGAGTGGGTATCAGTAACTCGAGTTAGTTTAATAAACAGTGATGGATGTGTTACTTGACCCATAAAAAATGCTTTTTTTTTTTTTTTTACTATACATTTTAAAGTAATATTCTTACATACTTTGATTCCTGAGAGCAGTAAGTTGTCACTGGATCTTTTGTTTCATTAAATCCTCGTAAAAAACAGAATAGTATATTACAATCAAAGAAAGACAAATCATTTATTGAAATTCATTACTATTACTATGACATCCATATTGATATTATTAATGCAATCATTTAGCCTTTCTTACATATACACACTTGTTCATCCAGAGACTGTTTTCAGTATCGCCGAATGCTTGTTGGTCTGTGTTGCTTTACACGCCAGACTCTCTGGGTTTATAGGTACAGTAGATACTTTTGTGATATAATTGCAATGGTTTATACTGTACATATTTGCTTTCTATTTTTCTCTGTAATTGTGCATTAGATAGTTTTAGTACCATTTACTCCTCATATTCTATCAACACATGCTTGTTCCGGCCCTGGCTTCGAGTTAGCTATATACATCAACATCATCACAAAAGGGACAAATACAGCAATAATACAAAATAATCACACACAATTATAATGCAGATTATAATTTATCTGTACCTATAATTTACCTGTATGGAATTAGTATGCAACTTGCTTTTTCTATGTTTTAACCAAACATTTACACACAGTGTGTTTTTTTAATTTTTTTATCTGTCTTCATCTTTTGCCAGATGGATGGTGATTCGACCACAGCACTTTCCAATACTGGTAAAGAAGGGGCTGATGAGAATGTTCAGTATGCTGCCCCACACAGTCTGAACCCAGTGCATGTTGATGAGAAGCAGCTGCACACAGGGCATGATTAACCTGGAGAGATACAGTGTGGACAAAACATGAGCTCATCTCATTGATAAAACATAGACATCGTTCTACACTCCTTAAAAGGGTTTCTACTTGGGGGAAAACACTGTAGAAGGGTGAAGGTAGAGTTACCATTTACCACCCAGTGTGACAACAGTCCTACCAGATGTGAAGGCAGCTGAGTACAGCGAAGAGGATCCCTGCTGCCAGTGAGACCGGCACTGCCAGAAGAAGGGAGATGAGGCGGTAGATCCACAGTCTGGACACCTCAAACAGGGCGTGACTCCACAACCACACTTTATCAAAGCTCCGCACCGAGGGAGGCTCTGCAATCACATCCTCAAACGTGACCTCAAGACACACACAGAGGCAATGTGAGTGATTTCTAGGGACAATCGTTCTCAAGCGTGCAACACACAAACTAAGAACTGGGGGCTTGGGCTTAGCTATGTAGGCATGGAGGCTAAATCTTACCATGCAGACTGATTGGTAATGCTTGCAAATGTATTGCACTAAGCCATTTTAATTGCACACAATGTCATTTTTTCATCACTTGTACTTTGCAGGGATCTTACCGCCATGATCAAGTGGCTATGATCATGCGGCTATGATCATGCTCATAGCCACTTGAGGTCAGTATTATGCAGCATATTGACATTTACCACATTAAGTTGGTAGTCTTATATTACCTGAGAACAAAAATGAAAGCCAATGCACTAGGTACATTTTTTTACTTACTGTAACAAAAATCTTTTATCATATATATATATATATATATATATATCTATATATAAAGATAAAGATAATATAATCATGACTCATAAATTTAATCAAAAATCAATTTATCACTTAAACCAAACATAGATTTCTGTTTCACTTCAGCTTTGCATTGTTAGTGTTACATGTTGGTTAACATAGACAGGAGGAGTGGTATGCACAGCATGTACAGTACGGTGGGTTTGTTTATTTTACTGACCTGTCAAGTTCTTTGTTTCTCTAGACAGAAATACCACAGCTTGTGGCCTGTGCTGTGTGTTTATGTGTGTTTTGTTGATTAAACCCCTGTGACGGTGCACACTCTTTACCTTAAGACTCTTGTTGACTCTTTTGGTATCTCTGTCGTGAATCAGAAGCCTTGACTCACTGTGTTTGGAATTCAGATCTTCAGATTGTATGTCCACTTTGATTTCCATAAATTCGACTGCTGGTCTCTTGTCTTTTAATCTCTGGTCCTCCATTTCCACTTAGTTGAGCTGTGTCTCAGATCTGTTGGCCGCTGTGGACATGTCATTGGAAATATGGAGGCTGAGCAGGGCGTAGCAGAAGGATGACTTACCACTTTAACTGCTTGTCGCTGACACCCAGGTGGAACATAGTGGACTGCTGACTGCCTTGCTCCTTGTTGAGGAATGCCTTTATTGGCTTTTAAAGTCTTTAGTGATATTTTCCATATGACACACTACATGGAAAGTCTAATTTAGACCTGCATGAGAAATGGCCTATGGTCCTCGCTAATCAGCCTTCATTTCCTCCATGAATATTGAAGAAGTGAACATGATTAGGGGGGTACTTTGGCAATGTCGTGGTTATACAGTCCTCTCATCATGAAGGCACAGTTGATCAATTAAGAACAAAGAGTTCTCTGCACTTCAACCACTTCATACATTTAGGTCATTAAAGGTTTTTAGGAATATGATACATATTTTAATCTGTGTTAACTGTTTTTTGGTCCCATGACCATTTGGACAGATCACTTACATAAAGTATTATTATTTACACAGCAGCGACAAAGCTACATTAGCATTAGCATTCATTGTGTTTCTGTCCACCTAATGAATATAAATCAAATATCCACTCTCCTTTTAGATCTGTTTTGCTCTTCACCAACTCCTGAGTGAAATATCTGGTTTTGAAACTGCTAAATGCTCCAATATCTTCAATAGATAGACGCTAACTTTGTCTGTGTGCCATATTGTGTTGAGCAGGTGAACAGTAGGTTTTTAGTGCTTTTTACTTGAAAATAGCTGCCTGCAAAAACGACACTATAAGAGCCGTGAGAGAAAACCAAAACAGTAAGAAAAATGTAAACAATAACCTGAAAGACGTTTAAATGCTAAGGAAGAATCAGGTTAATTTCTAAATAGGTTTTCACAATTCAAGGAATTTGCCTTGGTATTTGGTGCATAACAATAAACATATTACAGAAAGAAAACAACAAATACTGCCAAAGTCCAGAACCATAATGTAAAATGAAAAATATATGATAGGTAAAATAGTGATTTTTATAATGACAGAGCTGCACAGTGTTTGAAAAAAAGAGGATGGAATGTGCAAAGGTCTACAGTATAAAGTATACAAATATGTGCAATGTTCAGGGATAATAATCCCAAATCAGCAGCAACTGACTCCAATATGTTCATTCACATTTTAAAAAGAACATGACCAGACATCTTAGCAGTCAATACATATCTCACTGTTTGTTGAAAATTCCTAGAAGCCTCTTTGTCAGAAATGTCCAACCAAAGAGGAGGGAGGAGAAGTCACTGGTATATAGCGCACTCTGTTGGCCATGGTTTGTCTTAGTAGTTTAATAAAAATCATCATTGTTTATCACTGATGGTTAAATCAGCTTATATTTTTAAATCCTCATTGTTTATCACTGATGGTTAAATCAGCTCATATTTTTAAATCCTCATTGTTTATCACTGATGGTTAAATCAGTTATTTAAAAAAAAAATCCAGATTGCTGCATTTTCCACTCACACATGGTCAAATAGCTCATTTTCTTTCAGTGCTTCCATAATAGTATCAAAGTCCTCGGTTCACAAACACAGCAGCGGTAGAGTGGTCTGATTAGCTGATGATTAATGCTGTGTGTGTGGAAACCATGGTGATGAAAAGCCCTCGATATTGTGTTGTGATTATGTCTGATCCTCTACTTTAACAGATACTGGTTTCGTTTACATCTCGTTGTGACCCTCCTCCACCCCGTTCACCTCCAGTTCATTATTTCCAGCTCCCAGGTCTGAGCTCACCAGAGCTTGCTCCTCTTCTCCTTCATCCAGATCTCAGCATCCTCTTCATTCATCACATCACCACTAGTGTCTAGACTCCATCAGGGGGTATCCTACATACTGAAGGCTTCTCGACCCCTTTTAAATATGATCTCACGATGGGAATTTGATGATGTCGCGATGGGGTCTAATTGCCAAAGACTTATCATTTATCATTTGATTGTGCACACGTCAATAAATAATTGGGTAGCACTTTATAATAACTATCCATAATTCATAATTTGTTAAGCATTAGTTAACTATTAGTTAATGGTTTGTTCATTATTACTATTTATTGTTCATACATAGTTCATCATGAGTAAAGTATTTGTTCACACAGTTACAAATGGTTTGTTCATAGTAAACAAGCCTATTATCTAATGGTTTGTTAATCATTATTAATTTATTGTTCATACATAATTCATCATCAGTAAAGCATTTGTTCACATAGTTATAAATGGTTTGTTCATAATAAATAAGCCTATCTAAAAAAATATGTTTGTAAGTACATGATTTATACTACAACCATTTATAAATGAAATAAATTTTCCCATTACAAACCAGTTGCAAACGATTACTAAATGCTTTGTTCATCATTTGTAAAGCATTGCTCCTATGCTAATTCTCATAAATAAAGCATTTGTATACACACTCATAAATGGTTTGTTCATAGTAAATAAAGCTCTCAATAGTTATGTTTATAAATAGAAGTTTGACACTTAATAAGTATTGCAAAACCCATTGGTAAATTAAATAATTTTCCCTTTATAAACTATCTACAAACTATTAGAAATTTATTTGTTTATCATTTGTAAAGCATAGTTCCTACATTCATTCTAATCAGTAAAGAATTTGTAAATACAGTTAGTAAATGGTTGGTCTATAGTAAGTAAGCTCATGTAAAACGTTTATCAGTTGATGTTTTTAATAATTCCTAAATGATGCATTAACCATTTGTAAATGAAGTCTTCTTACCATTATCAACTAGATACTCAGGAATGTATAAGGTCGTTTAAAACTAGGAAGTTAATGATTAACTGACTATCTACACTTACATGTGTTCATGCCTTAAATAAAATGTTATGATTTAGAAAAAGGCCTAAACTAATAGCTGGGGTGTTAACACATCTGTTACAAATACTTACCAATAATGTAATCCATGATTAACTCATGAGTTACTGATGATTAGTTAAGTATATTATGTGAGCCCATCTAAAGTGAGCACTTTCTATGCTTTACAAAGCATTTATAAATGAGGTGCAAAGGCTAACAGAACCTGGACACACACATGTATTGTTCTATTTGGACATGCCTTCAGAAATATGCCTATGGATAGTTAGTGTGTTAATGCATCTTTAACAAGAACTTACCAACACATCAATTCATGATTAACTCATGAGTTACTACTGATTAGTTGACTACATGGCGTGAGCCCATCTAAAGTGAGGACTTGGTATGCGTTACAAAGCATTTATAAATGAGTTGCAAAGGCTAGCAGATACAACAGAAACACAGGTAAAAACAGTATTTGTAAACCTGATTGCAATGTAGTAAGAATGTACATTTATGAAATAGCTCGTAGTAGTGTTATTTAGTTGATATCAGTGTGAATTTGGACCAGAACCAGAAGAAAACGAGATTGTTAAGAGCCAGAGAATTGAACATCAATAAAGAGACTAGGAAACCAGGATAAAGTTTGAGAAGTGTATTAATATACACAGAAACATGGCATGCACATATACAGATAAAACACAGGTATGAAAAATAACAACTAAAATAATAAAGTGCACACATAAAAGAAACCCTTTTCAGTTCTATGAGCTCAATTGTTCTTTGATGACAAGAGTTCAGAGATGTTCAACGTTGGGGCCCATATGAGTTTGGTTTCCGTTTGTCCTTCCACCATGAAGAAGGAATCTAGGGCAACACGTCTAAGTTCAGAGTCTCAATCCTGTAGCTCGCCACCCAGCCAACTGAACTGGGAATCTCTAAACCCTGGAAGACTCTGGGATCTGAAGAGTCAATATGATCCAATATCACTCTCTGGACCGGACCTCCCCTGTGTAGCGTTTCTCAAATCTCCACCTCCTCCACCTGTAGATAAGGCCAAATCAGTTCTCTCAATTACTATTCAGTAATAAAATCAATTGCTTAGGCTACAATGGAAATAAAATGAGGTGATATTTCAGTTAACCCATATTGAAATATCTAAATCTCTTTTCAGTTGTACAACCGTTCTTAAATTTCTTCTCTTAAGTATCAAAAGTATATAAATCCCTTTCAGGTATCAAAAGTACATTTATATTAATAGGTAACCTTTATACAAAAAATACATTTCTAATTCAAGTTGTATGGAATCTACCTTAGTAACATTAACACTATTCTTAATATAATTGCATAAATTACATGTAAAAATCTCTCAAATTGTATTATTTTCCCATAACTTAAGCTACAGTGTTGTAATCTAGAGGCATTAAGACATGCGTGCTTATTTATCCCTCCCTGCACTGGTAACAGTAGAAAGAATGCACTAAACATTAGCCTCTTTAAAGTTACTTCACCATAAACTCCAGTTAAACAATTAAACTCACAACTTGTACTAACATTCATTCAACAAAATACCCACAGCTAGCAATAGTGTTGAAAAGCAAAATTACTTTCCATAACCAATAGATAGAATCATTAGCCTTTTCATAGGCAATACATAGTACTCCGCTAGCTTTTTGTGGCTAATTACCCTATTAGCATATGAATACAGCACCTTAGCTAACCCGTTAGCTTTGCACTATTAGCACCGTTCTCTTAATACATCCATGATTAGCACCAATTAGCATGGATGCTAGCAAACTCAAGGCCTAGTGCTAAGGAATGATTCACCATATTAATGGAATTCACTGCCTTTAACTCCATGACGACAGTGGATTCAGGCACAGCTCTCTTTCGTTCTATTCACCAGAAGGCATAGCCAGTATTAGATAGAATATAGTATGCAGAATTGATTTAATTCACTAAATGTCGTTCTTTTCAATTCCTTCTTCATGGTGGTAGGACAAACAGAAACCAAACTCATATGGGCCCCAACGTTGAACATCTCTGAACTCTTGTCATCAAAGAACAATTGAGCTCATAGAACTGAAAAGGGTTTCTTTTATGTGCGCACTTTATTATTTTAGTTGTTATTTTTCATACCTGTGTTTTATCTGTATATGTGCATGCCATGTTTCTGTGTATATTAATACACTTCTCAAACTTTATCCTGGTTTCCTAGTCTCTTTATTGATGTTCAATTCTCTGGCTCTTAACAATCTCGTTTTCTTCTTCTGGTTCTGGTCCAAATTCACACTGATATCAACTAAATAACACTACTACGAGCTATTTCATGAATGTACATTTTTACTACATTGCAATCAGGTTTACAAATACTGTTTTTACCTGTGTTTCTGTTGTATCTGCTAGCCTTTGCAACTCATTTATAAATGCTTTGTAACGCATACCAAGTCCTCACTTTAGATGGGCTCACGCCATGTAGTCAACTAATCAGTAGTAACTCATGAGTTAATCATGAATTGATGTGTTGGTAAGTTCTTGTTAAAGATGCATTAACACACTAACTATCCATAGGCATATTTCTGAAGGCATGTCCAAATAGAACAATACATGTGTGTGTGTCCAGGTTCTGTTAGCCTTTGCACCTCATTTATAAATGCTTTGTAAAGCATAGAAAGTGCTCACTTTAGATGGGCTCACATAATATACTTAACTAATCATCAGTAACTCATGAGTTAATCATGGATTACATTATTGGTAAGTATTTGTAACAGATGTGTTAACACCCCAGCTATTAGTTTAGGCCTTTTTCTAAATCATAACATTTTATTTAAGGCATGAACAAATGTAAGTGTAGATAGTCAGTTAATCATTAACTTCCTAGTTTTAAACGACCTTATACATTCCTGAGTACCTAGTTGATAATGGTAAGAAGACTTCATTTACAAATGGTTAATGCATCATTTAGGAATTATTAAAAACATCAACTGATAAACGTTTTACATGAGCTTACTTACTATAGACCAACCATTTACTAACTGTATTTACAAATGCTTTACTGATTAGAATGAATGTAGGAACTATGCCTTACAAATGATAAACAAATAAATTACTAATAGTTTGTAGATAGTTTATAAAGAGAAAATTATTTAATTTACCAATGGTTTTTGCAATACTTAGAAAGTGTCAAACCTCTATTTATAAACATAACTATTGAGAGCTTTATTTACTATGAACAAACCATTTATGAGTGTGTATACAAATGCTTTATTTATGAGAATTAGCATAGGAGCAATGCTTTACAAATGATGAACAAAGCATTTAGTAATAGTTTGGAACTGGTTTATAATGGGAAAATTATTTCATTTACAAATGGTTGTTTCATTATTTATTAAGTATAAATCATGTACTTACAAACATATTTTTCAAGATAGGCTTATTTATTATGAACAAACCATTTATAACTATGTGAACAAATGCTTTACTGATGATGAATTATGTATGAACAATAAATTAATAATGATTAACAAACCATTAACTAATATGCTTGTTTACTATGAACAAACCATTTGTAACTGTGTGAACAAATACTTTACTCATGATGAACTATGTATGAACAATTAATAAGTAATAATGAACAAACCATTAACTAATAGTTAACTAATGCTTAATAAATGATGAGTTATGGATAGTTATTATAAAGTGCTACCAATAATTGTTCACTCAAAATGAGGTCTCTCCTTATTGAAATGTACACACTGGGTTGTAATGTTTGTACTGGTGGTTTGGGGAAATAAAACAACATTTTTATGGTAATACAATTCCTACTACTGTGACAGCTTAAATTAAACTGATAGTATTGATGGTGAGGCTTTATTTGCCACAATGAAAAGTGGTGTGGTATTGCATCATGTATTGTTAGGTTCCAAATGTCACAAATAACGTGAGGCCGGCGTAATACAGTTAAACCTGTATTCTGTGCGCATGCCCAGGCATAATTCCTGGATGTCTTGGAATCTATTCTGAGTCTGTAGGTCACAGGTCCAGATGAAGTGGACAGTGGTAATGTTCATTATCAACTAGAAAATGCATTTCCTGCAGAAAATGCGTGGGAATGCTGAATAGCTGAATTGCTAAAGCTAAACTGGATGAATAGCTTAAATCAGTAAGAAGAAGTTGAAGTAGTGAGAATAGTTGAAAAAGTATGAATGGTTTCAATTAACATAAATTTCATTAAAAAGTTGAATAACACCACTAATATATAAAATAATTTGTTTTCTAACTGAAATTATGATCAAGTCTGGAAGACTTACAAATGCTATGAGAAACAGAGATGAAAATGCAGAAATCTGAAATAAATTGTTTGAACAATCTCAAATGGATTGCACTGCACTGCTGAAAAACTTGGAAGTTGAAATGTAAAATTGTCAGTTGGAAGATGAACTAGGAGAGAAAGAGAGAAAGGGAGGGAGGGAGAGAGAGAGAGAGAGACAGAAGGAGGGAGGGAGGGAGAGAGAGAGAGACAGAAGGAGGGAGGAATAGACAGACAAGAGGGAGGGAGACAGAGACAAAGACAGAGAAGGAGGTAGACAGACAGAGACAGGGAGAAAGAAACAGACAGACAGGGAGAAACAGACAGACAGACAGGCAGGCAGAGACAGACAGACAGTGACCGAGAGAAACAGACAGACAGAGACAGGGAGAAACAGAAACAGACAAACAAACACAGACAGACAGAGACAGAAACAAACAGAGCCAGACAGACAGGAAGAAACAGAAACGGACAGACTGACAGACGGACAGAGACAGGGAGAAACAGAAACAGACAGAGACAGACAGACAGAGACAGACAGACAGAAGTGGAACGCAAAAGATATAGACTAATGTTCATATTACTGCCTGTAGTATTAAAGTTGACTGGCTGTGAAAGGGTTGTTATGGCTACTAATGACCTGTGACCATGTTGATAAACATCCTTTGATCTCTGTGATGAGATCTCTTTCATCTTTAATCAGGTTAACGACCGTGTCACCTGCTGAAACTGTCACCTGTTGTGCCACACTGGAACTATTCAAAGACACAGAGCAAGCTCTCAAATAAAGGCTCAGACTGCTAAAACGATAAGGGGTATCAGTCAAATGATGTAATCGTGACCACCACAATGCCTTTGTGAACGCATCAATATAACATTTATGTGGATAAACTTAAAAATGTGGGCATATCAGCGATTTAAAAAAGTGGTTCGCTATGAGTTTCACTGGGAAATGTGGAGGATGGTTAACATGAAGATGTGGAACTCTTGTCATCTGGAAGCTCATCGAGCCAAATGTATAACTCAAATCACATAAATGAGCACATTGTGCACATTGTTTAATGTTAAAATAAAATGTTTAAAAGCTTAATATTTAAAAAAGTATAAATAGTAGAAAAAAAGTTGAAGAAGTCCGCTGAAAGAGCTGAACATTTTAAAAGTTGAATGGTTTTAATAGCTGAACGTATGCAGAAGTTACGGAGAGCCAAAAAACGTACAGAATAACTAGAAAATGCATTTCCTGCAGAAAATGCGTGGGAATGCTGAATAGCTGAATTGCTAAAGCTAAACTGGATGAATAGCTTAAATCAGTAAGAAGAAGTTGAAGTAGTGAGAATAGTTGAAAAAGTGGAAATCGGTTTAATGAGTATGAATTTCATTAAAAAGTTGAATAACACCACTAATGTATAAAAATTAGGGCTGTCAAAATAACACGTTAATTTCGATTAATTAATCTGAGAAAAAATAACGCGTTAAAAAAAATAACGCGTTAAAAAAAATAACGCAGATTATTCCATTCCATATTGACGTTTGACCCGGAGCCGTTCTAGCCACCATTCGACTGTAAAATGAAGGAGGGAGACGAGAATGTGCTGCCTGGATCATTAATTGGAACATTTACTTGTAAAAATCTTCTTCCTGCCAACCCTGGCTACCGAAATCTGGTGCCACTGATATGTCTGCGCTTCTCTCTGATGCTCTGAAGACGATACAGGCAACACAAACACCGCTGCACGTGACGCTAGTTAACACTATACTCAACAGCAGCTAACGTTAGCCTACCGCTAGCTAGTAGCTGGATTAAACACGGTTAAAATGCTGACAGCTAACGCTAAATGGTGTAAAGTTTGACTGTGTTTTACTGTAGAAGATTCAGCACCGGTATGTAACAATCTGCAGTTGCCATCGGAGAAACAACACAGACGGTGCATTCAATGAAACTGGTAAACTACAGCCTCGTGGTGCATTTGAAGTTATTGTAAATGTCCTTTTCCCATCTGGTGGTTGTTTTTGTCGTTCAACAGCAATTTACTAGTGAAATAAGTTATTGTTATTGTTATACATTATTATTAAATCATTTAATTTTGACCATATGGCCTTAGCAATAAACAAGCCGTTCTTTAATGTCACCGACTGTTGTTTAGTACCCTTTATTTTTCTTTCCTTTTTTTATCAGTTCAGGCACCATTAATTATGTATGTGATTAATTTCGATTAATTAATCACAGAGTATGTAATTAATTAGATTACATTTTTTAATCGATTGACAGCCCTAATAAAACATTATTTTTATTTGATCTGAAATTATGAATCAGTATGGAAGACTTACAAATGTCTACATTTGTAGAAAAGCTGGAAGCTAAACTGTAATACTGTCAAAAGTGGAAGTTTCAATGAATTGACTAAAAAGACTTATTATCAGCCATAACCATTGCATAGAACAAACAAGCAGAAAGAGAGAGAGAGGAAAAAGAGAGGAAAGCTAAAAGGAGAGGAAAAAAGAGAAAAGGAAGCAACTTTCAATTGCTATATATGTCAGTGGTAACACACCTTTGGAGCGAATATGGGTTAAGTGTTTACCTCAGGGACACATTGATTGATGTACCTCAGTGGGATTTGAACCCGGCTGTCCCACACCACAGGAATGTGTCATATCCACTACAGCATCACCAACCAATAGTTGGAAGATGTTCCTTCAGCTATAATGTGTGTGTGTGTGTGTGTGTGTGTGTGTGTGTGTGTGTGTGTGTGTGTGTGTGTGTGTGTGTGTGTGTGTGTGTGTGTGTGTGTGTGTGTGTGTGTGTGTATGTGTGTGGGTGTGTGTGTGTGTGTGTGTGTGTGTGTATATGTGTTTGTGTGTGTATGTGTGTGTCTGCGTGTGTGTGTGTGTGTGTGTGTCTGCTTATATGTGTGTGTCTGTGTGTGTGTGTGTGTGTGTTTGCATGTGTGTGTATGTGTGTGTGTCTGTTTGTGTCTGTGTGTGCGTGTGTGTGTTTGCGTGTGTGTGTGTGTGTGTGTGTGTGTGTGTGTGTGTGTGTGTGTGTGTGTGTGTGTGTGTGTGTGTGTGAAAAGATAGACAATATATAATCATTTTTTATGTCTGGGGAAAAGTGCTGTGTCATGCTATAAAGATTATCACAACATTAAGTTACATCTCATTTAGCTTACACTTTTATCCAAAGCAACTTTCAATTGCTATATATGTCAGAGGTAACTCTCAAGAATAAGATGAAGTAGTGAGAATAGTTGAAAAAGTGGAAATCGGTAGAATGAGTATGAATTTCATTAAAAAGTTGAATAACACCACTAATGTATAAAATAATTTATTTTTATTTTATCTGAAATTATGAATCAGTATGGAAAACTTACAAATGCTGTGAGAAACATTAATGAAAATGCAGAAATATGGAACAAATTGTTTGAAAAATCTCAAATGCATTGCACTACACTGCTGAAAAACTTGGAAGTTGGAAGCTGAACTGCACATAAGTTAAGAGCAGAAAAACATTTTAGAAAAGCTGGAAGCTAAACTGTAATACTGTCAAAAGTGGAAGTTTCAATGAATTGACTAAAAAGACTTATTATCAGCCATATCCGTTGCAATGAATTGCCTGAAAAGGCTGAAAGACTGCTGATGCTGTCTGTGAAAGTGCTGTCATGGTGACGAGTATTTGTAAACATCCTTTGATCATTTAACACCCATGTCACCTGCTGAAACTGCCACCTGTGCACACACTGGAGCTATTCAAAGACACAGAGCAAGCTCTCAAATAAAGGCTCAGACTGCTAAAACAATAAGGGGTATCAGTCAAATGATGTAATCGTGACCACGACAAGGCCTTTATGAACACATCCATGTAAAATTTATGTTGATAAACTTAAAAATGTGGGCATATCAGCGATTTAAAAAAGTGGTTCGCTCTGCGTTTCGCTCAGAAATGTGGAGAATGTTAAACAGGGCAGCGAATGGAGGAAGATGTGGAACTCTTGTCATTTGGAAGCTCACCGAGCCAAAAGTATAAGTCATATTGCATAACTGACCACATTGCCTGAAACTAGACAAAAATACCTACGTTTTGATGTATAAATTGTGTATGACAAGTAAAGATTGTGGGTGTGAGAGCAGTTTATAGAGCAAGGACAAAGATAATTTTTTCGAAGCTCCACACTCTAATCTGTGACATCACTCACTCTAAGAAGCTACATACACACTCTGTTTAATCAATACAATTTCCTGAAATGATCACTAAACTTAAACAGCTTTTTCACAAAAACTGTAAAAGATCTAAAACTGAAAAGCCATAGCCTAATACCTGAAGTTTCCGTGAACATTTTAAAGTGTGTTTGGCGTCTGTAGGTGAAAGTATAGAGGGGCTGAAAATGTTGGGAGCGGAAGAAGATTTTAAGAATTTGAAGCATGCTCTCATTGACTTCAATGTTAAAAAAAGTGTTAAACAGCTTAATATTTTAAAAAATAATTTATTTTCTAACTGAAATTATGATTAAGTCTATAAGACTTACAAATGCTATGAGAAACAGAGATGAAAATGCGGAAATATGAACTAAATTGTTTGAAAAATCTCAAATGGATTGCACTGCTGAAAATCTTGGACGTTGAAATGTACAATTGTCAGTTGGAAGATGAACTGCATTACCTTATTAAGCTAAGAGCTGAAATACATTTCTAGAAAAGCTGGAAGCTAAACTGTAATACTATCAAAAGTGGAAGTTCAAATAAATTGACTAAAAAGGCTAAAAGTATAAATACTTTGTATTATTATCAGACATATCCATTGCATAGAACAAAAAAGAACTGAAAAGCCATAGCCTAATACCTGAATATTTCGTGAACATTTTAAAGTTTGTTTGGCGTCTGTAGGTGAAAGTTTGAAGGAGCTGAACATTTTGGGAGCAGAAGATTTTAAGGATTTGAAACATGCTCTCATTGACTTCAATGTTAAAAAAAAGTGTTAAAAAGCTTAATATTTTAAAAAGTATAAATAGTAGAAAAACAGTTGAAGAAGTCCCATCATTAGCTGAAAGAGCTGAACATTTTAAAAGTTGAATGGTTTTAATAGCTGAAAGTATGCAGAAGTTACGGAGAGCCAAAAAAACGTACGGAAGAGGGAATTAGAAGAAGAAAAACTAGAAGTTTATAAAGAACGCTGATGAACAGCATTCCCACTAATAAGCTTGTTAATAAGACTGAGGACAGTCAGTTACCTGACTTACAACATTATTTCCCCTTTTTCTTTTCCATGTGATATTAATTTATCTCTGTGGCTCTTTCCTGATTACACTTTCAACAAGCAGACTTTTACTGACTGGATTTTTAGATGATTCCATTTTTTTTTTCTGGCCAACTGCAAGAGAGATCAAAATGTGTGTGCTGCCAAGTCTTGTCTGTGTTGTCTTTCATCAGTTTAGGCTTGTGACATCTTTGGACTTCAGAGTGAATGCTCTTTCCTTTGCAGTTAGTCCGCCTGTTGAGATTACAATTTGTGTCTAACAACCCTCTACAGACATATCTGGCTCTGTGGGAGATCTTTGCCCATGCTGTCTTCTGTGAGCCATACCGTGTATAAACTACACTCAGGTCCTAGACATGGATTCAATTTTGATACTGAGACAGTGTAAAGGATGATCATATGGGCAAATCCTTTTTTGAAAGTAACAGGCACCATTGAAAAATGATACAAGACAATAAAAACACAATTTTCTACCTGCAACTTGATGATATTTGCTAAGAGAAATCAAAGTGCTGAGCTCCGGCTGTCACACCTGTCATACCAGATGTTTCTGGAACAACATGCTCATGTTTATAATCTGTTGTAGTTTAACAATAATGTCTGACCTCAGGTTGAAAATGCAGAGCTCTGAATGTCATGAATAGCAATGGGATAGATAGTGATTCAAAAGTCCTTCAGAGTTAATTCTTTGATGTTTGGTTTAACAAATGCTGTATCTAGATCGAGTTGATGTTTTGTTCCAACCTTGTTTATCTTTGTATTATCACGAGGGTCCATGAAATCCATATCTCAGGAAGTACATTGTAGATTTCTTTACCTTATGTTGTCAGCAGCTGTCAAGTCCTGAATTCTGAGATACTGAATAAATAATGTAAATAGTGCCCTGCAGGTCTTATTGTTTAATGGCTAGACATTTATGAGGAGAAAATTACACAAGAGAAGACAAAGACAGAAATGGACATGTAGTACAAATGTATTGATAAAAAAAAGTCTCACAGCATGTTCCTGTGCTGTCTGTGAGTGTTTATGTACACATATCATCTTGGTAAAAAAAAGCTATTGCAGTATTTACCTCAAAATATTAAGTACACAAGCGCAGTAGGTCTGTAAGAGTGGTGTATGTTCCAGTAAGTGACAACCTACAAAATGGTGTTTGCCGTTATTTGCTTTAACCACACTATTCTTTCTAATTCGGCATGACTGCTGTTTGTAAAAGACTAATACAAACAGCAGAGGCCATAAAACAGCACTTTGTTACCACTCTCAGAGCATATCAATGTCCAGTAGTGATTTCCAATGTAAATTCACTATCTCCTGCCTTACCATACCCATGTCACTATTACAGTACAGCAGTCCATATTCACAGGGATTTGTGCTACCTTACCTTCAGCCTCTATCCACATATTAATGAGCCTCTATCTGAATTTATAGGCCTCATGTAATCAGTCTGCATGTGAAAAGCAGGCACAAGCCAGAAATAGTAGACTGCAGTCGGGATTTAAAGCTAAAGCATACATCCAGCCTAAAGGTGCTCATTGCTATGTCATTCACAGGCTCACTCAATTTCCATGACAACAGAGGCAGATGACATTTGCCATCTATCAGCATATCTGTTGCACACAGGAACTCTGGGGTATTGTCCCTCAGATTCATGAGAGGTTGTCACACTACAAAGGCCACAGTATTAGTTATACCATTGCTTGGCAACATTTACATCCACCTACACCAACTCATGTTTATATGGAACGCAAATTGCTCCTAATTAAATACAATAAAACATTTAATATTCATCCAATTATGACCTTGTTTTTGCAGTTACACACCAGATTTTCATATTTATAAAGATAAAACCTTTTCTACAAAAAATATTGAAATCAGGCCAATTGTAATATGAATGGAAAATTTGCAAACAGGGACATATGTATCACTATATTCTATGCCAACAATAGCACCTGGACCTGAAATGACATGTATTTTAAGGATAGGATCACATTTGTTGAAGTCTATCTTAAAACAATACTGAATTGTCCATATGTGCATTGAAAGGATTATTGGTTGCTGTAATTTTTCTCCTGTCCATACTGGCTATAAAGAGATCCCTTCTAAAGCCAGTTTTTAATGTAGGTGGTGGGGGACCAAATCCACAGTCATTGCCAGTATAGGCAGACGGGAGGAGTACAGTGACCAATAATCATCATGTACATATCGGCATGTAAGTATTGTTTTAGGATAGACTTAAAATGAGATCCGTTAAGAAAATGGTTTGCTAACAAAAAAAACTGATCTGGCTTTTATATTAGCACCATGGTCCATAACTCATGTTGGTCAATGTCTAAGTGTGCTCCTCAGGTATTTGTCCAGGGATTTTTATCCCTTGGTCCATAGTGTTTCTGGGACGGGAGTTGGCACAGCTAGATGTGGTTTCAGCTGTGCTGCTGGTTCTCTGGATGAACTGGAGGAAGTTCTCCTGAAAGGAACCCTCGTGGCTGGATGTTCCAAACTCCACTGGCTGGGTCAAGCAGCAGCGCCGAAACTTTACCAGCTCTTCTCTGATCTGCCTGTTCAACAGGCCGTAGAAGAATGGGTTAACGGCGAAGGAGGAGTAGGCCAGCCAAGTGACTGCCTCCTCTAAGTCCCCGGGGCTGTGCATGGAGCCAGTCAGAGACATTTGCAGGTGGAAGATGAAGTAGGGCAACCAACAAACAAAGAACTGACCTACAATGAATACCAAAGTAAGGGCAGCCTTTCCTCCACTGAATGCCCTCTCTGGAGATAGTCTTTGGGGCAGCGTACGAGTGGTAGTGATCATGGTGGTCTGGCTGTTGATGGAGTCTGAGCGATCCTTAGCAGGGCTTGCGTTTGCCCAAGTTGGCACAGCAGGGACTTGCTGCTGGGCTGCAGAACGTGCTACCTTGTACACGGCAGAGTAAACAGCAAAGATAACCACTGTAGGAACTAGGAAACAAACCACACTGAACAGCACAGCAAATACACTTCTTAGACGACTGTGGCTCGCGTGAAGAGAGCAGTGAGCTGCAGCAATAGAGCTCTGATGTCCATAAGCTGGCCATCCAAACAGCGTGACCAAAGCTAAGAGGACTGACTTAACCCAGATTATTAGCATGACACCAATAGCGAGGTTGATGGTCATTTTGACTTCATAACGCATGGGATGTACAATATAGAAGTAACGCTCTACACTGATGGCTGTGATGGTGAGAATTGAGAGACAGATGAGGAAAACATTGAGAAAGATGTAAACCTGACACTCCAGAACGGTAAACACCACAGTTCCAAAGAACGCTGAGCTGGATATTATACCCAAAGGCATGAGAAGGATGGCACACAACAGGTCCACTGCACAAAGGTGACACACAAAAGCGAACCTCTTCAGGTGAGGAGCACGGGCAATGGCCACCATCACACCAGTATTGGCCAACAAAGCAATGAGGTTAAGGGTCACCATGCAGAACAACCCAAAAAGGTCTTTGATCTGTGACTGGGAGCTTGTGACAACACCCACATTGGCAGGAACCGTAGGATTGGGCTCCCATAGGGCAGTGGTGACATTGGTCACTGAGTGATTTGGCACAGAGGCTAACATGGGACTAGTCTTGTCTGCCATTATTCATTCACAACCTCCATTTGTATCTCGGATGTCTTCATAGGTGGATGTCCTGTGTTGAGAAGACAGAAAATAGTTATTTATAAACAATTGTAAGGCAGTTTAGACATTTTCGGTGCATTTATTTATCCATTTAAAAACCAATGTTGGCGGATTGAACAACAGGAAACCGAAAGTGCAATATATTTGATTGCAAATGGAAATACTATTGTTGACCTGCTGGAAATTAATACAGCTGTTAAAAATGTTTATGAAAATCTCTACAAATCACAGTATATTACTAATGCGGATGTCCAGACTGAATTTGTAAACCAACTCAATATCCCCCAAATCTCTGAGGAAAGGATGAACAATTAAGCATGGTTGAGATATTATAAGCTATATGTGCAATAAAGGCTGGGAAAGCAGCAGGGCCAGATGGCCTCCCAATTGACTTATATAAATACTTTAAAGATAAATTGGCAACTCCGCTTTATGAGATGTATCTAGAATCCTACAATAATGACTACCTCTCAGCCTCAATGAGAGAGGCCAAACCTAACACTAAATGTGAGAATATGCGGCCTATAAGTTTAATAAACACTGATACAAAAATCCTCAGTAAAATGTTGATGAAGGCTATTGTGGGTGGGGGATGACCAAAATGGATTTGTAAAGTGAAAACAAGGATTTCATAATGTACAGTACTGCCAAAAAGAATTAAAAGACACAGCTCTTCAATAGGGTTAAGTGGACTTATATCTTTGACGTTATAGCTCGATTTGATTTTGGAAATACATTCCTTAACTGGATCAAACTATTACATCCCAACACTATAGCTGAGGTACTGACAAATAAAGTGGTGTCTGAGCCCTTCAATATTACAAGAGGTTGCCCCCAAGGTTCACCTCTATCACTTCTTCTGTTCATACTAGCTATTGAACCACTAGCAATAGCCATTAGATCTAGTAGGCAAATACAGGGGATTACAATTGGCAACAGAGATCATAGAATAGCTCTTTTTGCTGGCGACGTACTTGTAATTCTTAAAACAATTAAACATCCATACCAGCGCTGTTAGATCTAGTCGGCCTGTTTGGTAGTATCTCCGGATATAAAGTAAATGCTTCAAAATCATCACTAATGCTGCTTAACGGAAATGAAAGACAATATATAAACCAATATTTATTAACTTTGAAGCGCTCATCTAATTTTACATATTTGGCCATCAAAATAATACCTCATTTAGAATCTATATATCACCAACAAACTATGAAGTAATAATGAACATAAATACAACAGTAATATACCAGACCTTTGTTTTAAATGCAATGAGGCTATATGGACATTTATGCACTGTGTCTGGGATTGTGACAAAATTAAAACATTCTGGAGGGAGGTGATCAATAAAACTATGTTCATCTTGTCTGTGAACATTCCACTTGACCCTAAGATGATTTTGCTGCACCTGTATCCAACAAATCTGAATCTGAAACCCCAAGAAAATAAATGTATTGATTTAGCTATACTACAGGCAAAAAGGACTATATCTCTCTTCTGGAAGAAAATGGAGCCACCTACAATTGGTGCTTGGATCAAGAAAATGTGCGTCCATAAAGAGACATATATTGAAAGGCAAATTGGGGATGTATGAGAAAAGGTTGTTGAAAATTGTAATTGCAATGAAAAATTAATAAAACATTGTTTTAAAAAAAGTCCATATAAAATGTAGTAATAGCTTAATATAGTTGAATGCTAATGCAGGACGTGGGCTGATTATTTAATATCATGTTAATTATTAATGTTATTGTTAATTAATTGGAAAATGTATTGCTATCAAATTTCAATTTCAGATTTCTGATTGAAAATATGTAAACAGTTGCCCACGTTTTAAGTGTAAACACAGTTGTGTGTGAATTGGAAACCGTTTATAGTAAAATACAGCAATGACTAGCCTTGTTTACTGTACATGAAATCAGTATTAGCCCCCTCGAGGGCCATTCTACACTGAAAATAAGAGTTGTGAGGACAATAAGCAATGACACACCTCAGTAGTCAGAGCTGTTAGCTACAAGTTGTTTTAGGTCTAACTGCAGTCCAATATATTTGTTTGTTTGGCATAACATAAATTCTCTTTTAGTATCCATTAAAAAGGAAAGATGTGATAGGCCTATACCAGATGGTATCATATACAACCAAAGGACAGCTTTTAGTAAACTAGTGCTTTTAGTAAACTAGCGCTTTTAATAAACTAGCGCTTATGTGCCCGTGAGTTTTTGTTGGACGTATGTGAAAATAGAATCATGATGTTATGAATCCGTTAATATTGGAGAAATGCAAGTCTGTCCTTTCTGAGAACTGACAAGTTAAAAGACAATTAAAGCTTTCACCTGCATGCATCTTTAAAAGCTCTGAACACACTGTTCATGCAGTTTCCAGAAAACTATTTTTTTTACCATTTTACACATTGTCACAGTCTGTTCCTGGAAATAAATTGATTAAATTAAATCAATATATAGTTTTTATCCAAAAGTTCTAGAAAAGTGCTTTGTATAGATATATAAATCCTGCCATCCATCTATCTGGATTATGCAACAGTGTACTGCTATCAATACCTTTACCTATTGATCCACTGTTGATTTAAAGTAAATTCTTTCTAGATTAACACATCCAGCATAAAAAACAACACTGATGATGCATACAATGACTTACCCATGATCCACTCTGAGTTTGTGTGGTACAGTTCAGACCAAACAGGTTAACCAGGTGTTTGATTTGACAAAGCTCCTGTTGAAATCCCATATGTTTAGACACAGTAGGCCCAAACCAGCTCTATTTGTATTTATTTTTTCAAAAAATTAACATAGTTAGTCCTCCAACTAAAAATCCATGTTTTCAAGTCCAGTTAACTCCGTGTCTGAGGTTTACTTTTTCTGTAGAGAGGCTTCAGAGGTCCAGACTTGTCACATATGTAAAGACGTACAGATCACTGATTCCATGATGAATTTTGCTAGTAAATGATGCTTCCTCTCTCTCCTCACCCCTCCTCCAGTAACACTCTCATTCCTGTCCTGTGCTGTGTATGGCAGTGACTGTCACACATTGTATTGTATATGTCTGTTGTTTTTCTTTTTTCAAATAGACACACACTCCACTGTCCCCCTTCCAAAGCCCAGTATTCCCTGGGTCCTAATTTCCACCATGTTAAAGGGGAAACTCACATTTACCCTAAAGCAGTCAGGTCTGTATCTTTGCACAAGTAGTATTATTTAAAACACTAGTATTATTTGTTAAAATTAGAGGCACCTATAACATTACTAGAGAATCAAACTGCTCCACTGACAATAAGTAAGGGACTGGCTGTTATAAAATATAAAATGCACTAACGTCTATAGAGGTGTTTGGTTTTTTTAAACCCCAATCACCTGTATTCCATAGCAGCGGTTCCCAAAAATGTCTATAATAATGAGCCCAAAAAGCCTGTTTTCGTAGGACTAAATACCAAGTACCCATATTATTTCCTTGTTAAGCATGTTTTAGTGCTAAAGTACAAAAGGTACTGTAGTAATATATGTTTCATCCACCCCAAAAAGTCTTGGTTTGCTGAAACAGCATGTCTATCTGCTCTGGCCAATAGTTGTAGCAGCTTCCTTGAGCTAATGTGTGTAAAGAAAATGCAAAAAGTTGGAAGACCATTCATTTTATTCAGGTTTTCCATAATCTGATCAGCAGTGTCTGAGAACGGACACATTTGTATCTCAGTTTTAGAACCAGCGGGTCATGAAAAATCATGACCTGTTTATGTTGATTAGATTTTCACAGCAAAATTTGAAATCTCAATTAAAAATCACAGGTAAGATAGCTAAATATTTTGCTCTGTAAGACTTTCAGACAGACATTTATTTTGCGAAGAGCTAAAAACATCAAAATATATTGTCTAATGTAAATCCATACACCTGCTTCAGGAACCAGAAACACATTTTGGTATTGAAATAAGGTGTAGCCTGTATGAAACATTTTTTTAATCACACAAGTAGTGTGGTCTGTTTACTTACTTACTCTCTAGGTGGGTCAGAGAACAGGATTATCATCTGAACTCTGAAGTAATGCAAAATGAGGGATATCAACACAATGATTACTTGATAATATCGATTTCCAATTTGCTACACATGATCTGAACATCTGAAAATTTTTAACCAACCTTATTAGCCCGTATAAAGTTTCCTACCATCTTATTTGTTCACACCACTTATAATACTAATATTTGTATATATGTATTACAACCATGCAAATACATTATATTGACTTTTATCAAATGTCATCCAGCACCATATTGACAATTTCTTACATGAAAAAACATTATTAGTAAACAATGACTACCATACAGTATAACCTGTAAAACACCTAAAATAGCAAGTATACGAAAAGATCAAAGTCTTTAAGCTCAACATCCAAAATGAAAAACACTGCAACAAGTGGAAGGGGCACTTTAGTTTATTAACTAATCATTGGTTCAAGTAATGTAATGTAATGTGCAAAAATGCAGAGGCAATTACATTCCAAAGGGAGTGGCATTTGTTACATACAGCTAGAAGACTTACTGGGCAAGGAATTTGGCCAAGTTATTTATGACTTACATCTTACAGTAGATTACTTTGCATAGCTGAAGCACTTTCAGACGCTTTCTTTTCTATTTGTAAGTGTTTGAACATTAGCCACAAATTGCACTTCATACTTCTGACTGTAAACATATCTATGCATAGAGTATCAGCTTTATTTCTGCTCTACTATATAACATTAGTCAAAATGTTTATAACTGAGAAGGCATGTGGCAAAGGCCTCCTACAGTACACATCAAAGAGGGACAGGTTTATATGAGCGTTACCACTTAGATTAAACAATGCAATATTTAAAAGGTAAGCTTCTCAAACCAGAAGTGTAACTGAAGTACAGTCCATCACACTCATGGTCAGTTTTACAGTGTGCAAAATATAAGGCACAGAGAAGTACGAGTCATTCATGAATCATAGTAGGGATATATGCACAATAACGGTAATAATCAGGACAATAACCATATTATTATAAGAAAACAGCATAGCCAAGCTTTTTAGAAATATAGAGGTAATGAGGAACTTTTCTAATTCAGAAGACCTGCTTCTTTGATTGAGTTGAATAATCACTTCATGTCAAGCTCCAGCAGGTAGCGAAGGCGACACTGGCTCTCTTTGTAGATGAGATATTCACTGTTGCTGAAGTTGCTGTCTGAGAACTGGGGCTGATCTATGGGCTTACCCTGAGGCACAGCAATCTTCTTTCCCTCCAGGGTGATGAAGATGTCCTTGGATGGATCTGAAAACACAGGAGTTAACAACTTTACCAAACAAAAGATGCTACATGATATCATTTAACACAGTGGTTCTCAAATTCTTTAATTTTGTATCAATATTGTGGAAACTAGGAACAAAATGAGCCAAGTGGAGATTTAGTGAAATAAGAGAATTTTGAACTTTTTGCGCAGGCTTCTCATGAGTTACTTATTAAATTAAAATACAACTAAAAGTTTGAACAAACTGCTGTTTTTAGACACAAAAGACATGTGGCTCTGTCAAAATACTGACAAACTTGAGAGCAAGATAGAATTAATTTTACTGTATGAATAAAAGTAAAGAAGTATTGTACCTGGCTCCACTGATCCTCGTGCCACCACACTATCAAAGCCTGCAGGGGCCTTCTTCAAGGAGGAGTTGTCGCTCGTGATAGTGTATTCCTTGCCGAGGGCTACCTCGCTCAAAAACATCACTCCAGTATTTTTAGAGGTTCGCACTAAAAATACATGGCAGAAAAATGGGATTTTTCAAACACTATAATATCTTTATGATTGCAATCAATGTCATCATTATCTTCTTCAGACTCACCGTAACATGCAGACTTGCTGTTTTCAGATGCAAAATAGATACCGCTACCAACACGGCCTCCTGATTGAGGCATTATTCTGAGACCGCTCTTCAGGATAGCTGCCACCACCGCTATGTTTGTACCATGCCACAGCAGACGACGGTTCTCCAGACCATCATTCTCGCTAAATCGCTCTCCCTGCAATGTCCAATGTATGTGTTAGGTCAGAGGACTTCAGTCTTCTGTGTCACATTAAACTAGATTGAATCCAGTTCCTACCTCTGTCTCACGATCGACCTCCCAAACATTGACAATTTTTGGGTTAGAATAGCCACCTGAAGTCACTTCCAGGTATTTTTCTATGATCTTCAAATGAGAAAAAGTTAAGATTGGTAGACGAAAGGACTACATGAATGGAAGATGATCAAGTGCTTTGTATTTACCAAAACCTTTTTTATCCCTTTTGACACAGTACCTTGAATGTTTCTGTCTCCTTGTCCATTAGAGTGAGGCTGCATTTGAGAGAATTGTAGTCCTGGTCTAGAGGGTGAGGAACTGTCACTGTCTCGATCATCTCTTCCTGAGCCTTTTCAGTCTCTGACTTCAGAGTCTGGGCAAGCTCGATGTCAGCCAGCACCTTTACAGAGCATGTTAGGAGAGTCACTTTAGAACTGAGAAAACATAGAAAGACAGCTTATTCCAACATATGATCTACAAATAAAAATATCACCATAAGCATCTCTTTCTTTTTCTCCACAATCTCTTGGTCGTCGATGATTGGCGGTCTGTTCCGGCCAAAGTTGTGTGGTATCGTGGTAAAGAACTTTGAGGAAAGTTCTTTCAGACGGTTGTTTCTGCTTTTTTGCTTAATGGCTGCCTCGATCTCCTCCAACACTTCAAAGCCCTTTGCAATTTGAATCTTACTGAGCTTGCCCAAAGGCATCTTCTTGATGTCTGTGTAACACACACACACACACACACACACAAGTTGTTATACTGTATGTTTTCTTTGTTTTTGCTTAGAAAAGGCATCTTGCACTGTATTTTGGTAAAGAAGGTAAAACAATTTTACTTCCAGGGTGAAGTCTGCATTAACAACTTGTGTTAGTGCAGACTTCACCCTGTTTGACGCAATGGTCAATAACTTACATGTCACATTTTGCACTTTGATCTCCAAGTTTCCTTACATTTATATTTAAGCAATACTGAAATCAAGCTAAATATGCAAAAAGCTCAGAGATTTTGGAACTAGAATCCCATTTAGTGCACCCAGCACTCTAGCCCAACTGGTGTGTTACAGCAGTGTTTCTCAAATGGGGGTACTTTGGAGCACTGCAGGGGGTACGTGAGATTTTTAATTTAAAAATATCAGTCATGCATATTTCCCTGAAAAATTATACTATAATAGTAAATTAATTTAGTAATGGATTTTAAACATTTGAAGTAGCATTTAAATGTTTTTCAGTTACAAAATTGTTGGGGGTGGTGCAGCGCTGTAATGTACCTCTTTATACAGGCTTTTTTTTCCAAAAAAAATGCTTTGTGCTAATCAGGGGGTACTTGGCACAGAGAATATTTCACAGGGGGTACATTATTGAAAAAAGTTTGAGAACCACTGTGTTACAGAACAGGTAGGCTACTTAGGCACACTGAACTTTGGACTGTGCAAACCTGTTTGTGTTAAATGGTTGGTAAACTGAGGCACACCCACCTAGGTTCATACATTCCATCGCCTCCTTGAACATGTCATTGCTGAAAATTAGCTCTATGAGCTTCTTGGTAGGGTTGTCAAGGGTGCAAGCTTGGACATTTTTACTGACATGCTTTCCATCGACAGTGTCCACCTGCAATATCACAAGTACAGCCAGTGAGATTTTGCTAAAGCTCATACTGAATTTCCAAAGACTTTCTCTGATGAAGTCTGTCATGGATGGTGGTTAACTGAGTCTATGAGATAATGCTTCTAGGCTTCATATTCAAAGCTCCTTGTTTCAGTGGGATGTACATTTACGTTACCTTGACCTCAGCATCCTGCTCTCCGTCCACCTCGATCAGGGTGTACTTCCCCTGGTGAGACACAAAGTCCGACCGATCGCTCCAGTTGTTCTTGGTCTTGTCCTTAAACTTTTTCTCAAAGTCCTTAACAGCATTCTCAAGAGTATCAAACCTTGTAAGTTTCATTTGCCCGCGTTCCCCCTGAATTTAGATTAGAGATGAGGCAATCAGGGGCAAAATAAAATGCATGAGCAAAACATAATGAAGAAATGAATGTAGTTTAGTAGGAATCTGTAGCAGGACAAACTTACCACTCTGCCCCATCTATTCCATGTACAGTAATCAGTGTTATTTTTAAGAACTTGAATGACATAAAACTTATTATTGTTATTCCCAATGTTGGTCTGATTGAGCATGCAGTCATAGTCCTTGTGTACCTGGTGGAGACAACATAGAAAATTTGTCAAATTTTATTTTTCTCTTTAAATATGACTGCATACATTTCTGTAATTTGCACTCATGTAAGTGCATTTATATACTAGTACAGTTATACAGCATATTTCTTACCTCTCCAGTGAACGTCGTGACGTACTCATCCACCTTCCTCTTGCCTTTTACCTGTGTCCCTGCAGCAAGAAGGGCCTCTTTTGCAGAGGTGAAGGCATCCTTGGGCTTTGGTGTCTCAGGTTCCTGTTTCACCTTCTTGCAACCTGCCTTGGTAGCAGAAGAAGACCTTCTCTTTGGTGCCATGATCTTGGGTGAAACCCCTGCACATAAATTTGTCGTGTTGGTCATTTGGGCATGATGGCTGGACAAGTTCAGACATGCCTACACCGAGCAGCTAACCCTTTCTAGCAGTTCATCATAACAACGCAACCACGTATGTACTTTAGTACTGAGTAAAATACCAGCTACTAGGCCACACGTAATAGCAATTCACCATCATCTAACAGTAATTTTGCTATGTTTTGGAACAAGGAAGCCATAGTGCCTCCGCTTTCTTGTGTTTATTCCGAAGACGACCTGAATCTTTGCACAGCTCGGTACTCACCTGTTAACTTTAAATAGTATCAGCCGGGCAGGGAGAGCTGAAAGTGGACGAACAGCCTGACAGCCTCCCCACTGTCGCTGTGTGACTGGTGTCTGTTTACCAGTCAGAGGAAGAGGCGGAGCTCACTTAGCAGAGCTAGCTAACGGCTAACGTTACTAGCTAGCTAGTTCTAATCTTAACCGTCTCTGGTTACTGTACTGCCACCTAGCCTGACACCGTATTATCTCCAAACCTCCAATACTATTAATTTGATTCAAATCTTTTTTTCTTAATATTTACGTTACCTGTACCACTTCAGTTCAAAACTGCTGTTTTGAAAAGTAAAGTAAACTGAAAAGGAGATTTGAAGATTGGGGTCGCTTGAGTGGGGTAACAAAATCAGAAGAACTTGCTGTATCTGAAGATGAGAGAACACAATGTTGTCCTTCAATAGCTATTAAAACACTTCTGTTCTAACATTATATATTATTCTCTACTAGACATTGTTTGTATAACTAATTGTAAATCCCCAAAGGAAAGAAGAAGATAGAAATATTCCATAACCTCCCAAATTTCTCTTCTTCTATATAGTCACTGTTGATTCCAGTATTTGTTCCCTATTTGGTTGACTACCTGTGTTTTCTACCTAAATAATAAACGTAATACAGCTTTTCTCTGATAAATTCATAAAAACATCAGAGAAGACAAGAATAATTTCACAGCTAATGTTAAGTAGTGTAAATTAAATTAAAAGGTTGACTTAACATGATAAGATATTACTTACTACAAGTAATTATTAAATGGTATCATAGGCGGTTTTGTGTTGGCAACAATTTGATAACACTTTACAATAAGGGCCACAAAAAGGGTAAGTAATCATAACATAATTATGAAGTAATGAGGAACTAACTATTCAGTATTATGTATCACTTTACTTGGGCTGGACACAAAATAGTAACTTTTTTTTTTTAAATAATTAGTAATTAAAGAGTTGTAGTTTTGTGCTGCTCAGCATCTGGTTCAGAGTTGATGATTGATTAGTCAGTATGATTGATTCACAGATATTCATGAACTAATCTTTAACTTATTTCATTAATATGCAATCTCCCAGTCTGTTCTCTAATCACTCATAATTATCCACTATATCTTCCATTAGGAATTATGAGAAGAGGAAGAACTTTTTAACAATTCATCAATTATCAAGTGTATCTGATTTGTTCACAATTAACCGATCAATACCTAATCAATAACTAAGCATTAGCTACTCCATAAAATTGGATTAGGAGTTATTTATTAACTAATGGTTTAACTAACAGTTCCCCATTTGTTCCTCATTTGTTCCCTGGTAATGCTCACATTTTGTCTCCTGTGTTCTACATTTTGCTCTTCCTTTTAGGAAGTTAGTTAGATACAATGTGGATTTGTCTGATGACTCTTAACAAATATGTTTACCTAGACTGCTGCTATCAACTGTGTCATACGCAGGTAATACTGTGAAATAAAGCTTGTTGGTCAAAAAAATTTCTGCAAGATGATATCTTCTCATAATAATTATGTCTCTAAATATTTAGCTTGATAATGGTGAGGCCCGTTTTCCTTTACACACAAGTTGACACTCTTGTTCTTACATTTACAGTAAGCAGTTGTTGGAGCACATGGTGTACCTGGTTTATATAAAAACAGTAATTTGATGATGGCCAATGAGCAGCTCTAATAAAATAAGGCAGTGCTCTGATTATCTGTCCACTTCCTCCATATGCAAATACTATATTTACAGCAAGTCCCAGGGCATCCTACATGTTGCAATGTGCAAGATTAGATCAAACAATTTGGACACAAGATGGCAGTGTTAAATCACAGATACTGTATGGGTCTAGATATGTATCTGCTATATTATCCTCTGGAATATGCATCTGATGATGTGCAAATAAATACTCAGAATATAAGTAATTTTGGTATTAATAAAAAAACACATTTTATTTACATAAATTACAAGAAAGCACAAACTGGTTCACCAAAATCTACATTAAAAACGTCTTATATATATTACATTTAACAGATTTACCATAATTTACTCCATTGTTGCAAGTAGAATCTTTAATAAAAACAAGGGCTATATGCGACATTATTGGCATCTCATTTCAAATCGCTACGAGTCAAAGAACAAAGTAAAATAATTGGGACATTGTACTCACAGCACTTTGAGGACAACAAAGTCAGGACGATCATCTGTATGACCTCTTTAATATCTGAGACACCTGATTCAGGACTAGTGATTATATAACTCTGTTTACAATGCTTGGCAAATGAGCTGATCTTCACAAGGAGGACGTTGTGGAGTCCACCACCTCTCGTCCATTACACACTGTTGGAACAACATTGGAGGCTGACGCTGTAAAACATTAAAAAAAAAAAAGTTCTTTGGTGGGAATCTTCCAACTGTTCAGCCTTTCTGGTTTGCCTGATCTGAACCATGCATGACTTGTAAAAAGGTAAAGAGAACACAACAGACAGTGTTAGAGGTGTGACAGAAAGGTGGCCTTATATAGTTATAAAGAAGTTATGTACTGTATAATAAATGTATGTATGAGGGATGTATTAGTGTTTTTCACAATAAGCTGCTTAGCAATAGCTACAATGATGTTGTTGTATATCAGGTGGTACCTTGAGAGAAACTGGAGCCTGGGCCAGTGGTGACGCTGAAGCGGGTGGTGGCCACTCTGAGAGTGCTGACATTCTTCTGCGGCTGGAACAGGATGATGTGGACCTTGGGAGCGAAGAGGCAGCCCAACACCACCGACCCACTCAGACTGACAGAAATGCACATGGTGGTTGTCTGCACCTGGAGGAGGAAAGAGAGGTGAGAAATTCACAGATATTACTAAGTGATTTATTGAGTTACCTTTTACGTAACAGAAAAGTAAACTCACATTTCTGGAACGCCAAAATGTTGAAAGAATTCCTACAAACCATTGAAAAGTGCCTCTTAATTTTACACCAGTATTAACGTTCACGTACAGCTCAAATTCCAGTATTAATATATTTTCAGTGGCATATGTTTGGTATTAAAAAATATGTTGACATGGCTCTGAGGGCAAGGTTGAAAACAATCAGCAAGTGTTAAATTAACTCTACTCGTGGAATCATACGAGCATTTGCATCAGGTTGAGGACCATTTTTCTGTACAAAAATATTCATTTCAATGGGGCTCAGAAGTCAGAGAAGAAATTATTAGTATCAAAGCCAGGTGCAACAGAGGAGGAAGCTACAGTATCAGCTGGGACTGCTAAAGAGAGGTGTTAAGCGATCTGCTTATTTGCTTGTCAATCAACTGCATAACTCTCGCTCCTTTTTTCCCTCACCCTGCCCACATCTTGCTATGTGTCATCAGTCTGCTCCTTCATTTCCAATCTCAGCAGATTAAATTTTTTTTCTGATACCAGGATACAGCCCAGCATCGTGTGGTGTGTGGCAGGTGCATCCCATTTTCACAAGGCACAGCAGGTGTCTGCATTCAGCCTGAATGCTAATGTTTGTATTAAAATAAAGTGGGCACCAATATTGCACTGCACTCACTGTTCTGCAACAAAAAGAACATGATAATAGCAAATAAACACCCATTAGTTTGGGCAGGAATGTACGTACTGTGACACAAAGTCAATTTACCAATTCTTTTTTTATTTTCAGAATAGTTTTTAATCATCTTGTATAGATGTTCATCATTATCAGTTTTTACTCCCTCACAATGCATTATTACTAATTGATGTAATAGTATTTTATAATAAACATTCTAAATAAACAATTGATAATAAATTATATGAAGATATCTTTGTAGGGACTAATTAATAAAGATATAGAAAATTGTTTAATATTCTATGTTTGCAATGCAGTGGTCACTGACTAAAGGTCATAGTGTACCATGTAAATGTGACACAACAACATCACTGAAGTCATATCTGTGTTTTGAGATGTATTGTGGGTTGCCATGTGCGATGAATTTAACATTAGAATTCACCCCATGCCACATGAGTACTCACACTGACGTGCTCAGGTTGAGATGTAAATTTACAAAAAACTACCATTACCATTTTTTTCTTTACTGTATATCTGACCTGAGGATAGTATTGGTTGAGTCCCTCAGTGCAGACTCAACCGCTTTATGAACTCATTTGTCCCCTTATCCATCAAAGCCCTGAATGGCAAGCCAGCCTAACCCCTGAAATGCTGTTTTTTTTTTTTTTTTTATCTTGAACACAAACATGTACATTTTTACTTTTCTTTATATCAGGATTGTATGTTGATAAGGCGGCTTACCCTTACTGCACATATTATGACGACTATTATGATGTGTTGTACGGGCAGTGTGCAATTTTGTTGGCTAGTGGCAGTCTCTGCATGCATGCAACATGAGCATGTCCATGCAGTGTGATGCAGTAGTCTGTGTTCTTTATCTATGTATGTATGTATGTTCCTTGTTGTGTTGAATCATTTAAACAGCAGATATTGTTTGTTTGTCCAAGACAAATTTCCTTCAGGACAATAAAAATCTATGTTATCTTATCTTATATTTGGAGACATGGAAAAGGGTAATATACAAAGGCAAAATGACAGTTTACACTTACCCTGAGCAATACCGAAGTGCACAGCCAAAGGCTAACTGTCCTTTATTAAATTCAGAAATAATTATGAATAAAACCAGGGACAGAATTGCATAGGAATGACCTGTTAAGTGGTTTTAATAATTCACAAGATGTTGCTTTGGAAGAGCAGAGGACAAGGAATATGCCTTTGCAGTCATATTTTTCAAGATGTCTTCTGTTCGAGTGTGGAGAACAGGATATAGAGCAAGCGGTTTCTGCTTGTTTCTGGTTCACTCTTGTTTTTACGGTTTTTGGCCTGCAGGTATTATTATTTAGTGTTGTATTACAAATACAACACTGCTTCTTCAAATAAACAATGTCTGCTGTTTTCAGGTAGCTTTATTCCTCCAGAGAACCTCATAGTGGAGATGAGATTCCTCCTTTTATTGGGCTTTGTGCTGTACGTTTATTGAAAAGCTTTATTGGATGAACCAGCCACCACAAGCCAGTCTTGGTAGGTTGACATGGACATGTCATTCACTGATAGAGACCAGTGTGGGATTTATTAAAATTTCACAAGTGGAATGATGTTGTTGATCTGTAATTAGACGCAACATATGAGTTAGGTTAATAAGCATTTATTGTAAAAAATAATAAATAAATAAATAAAGTATCTGTGATACCTGATCCCCACTGATTTCATCAGCTGATCTAGATAGTGTACCATGTAATTGTATTTCCTCCACTAATGCTACTTTGCTGGATTTATTCCTGTATTTCCTCTAATGGCTGTACGTTTTGTAGAGATGCACTTCCTGGTTCAACTCTTTTGTTGAACACCATGAGAGATGATACTCGCAATATGTTCAATATGTGTGAGATAACGCCAATAATGGGCTCTATAGCTTTCTAGATAAAGCAAAAATACTATGGTTTTGAACTAACTTAAACAAGTTTAACTGGAAGAAACTAAAAATGATTTAGGAAAGGTTGGTTTCCAGACAGATCTTGAAAGGATCTCTTAATGTGACAGGCAGCGGTTGTAAAGACCACAGGCAATACTTTGCTGTGCTGTGTTTTCATAGTAGTGCTGTGTGTTTAATCAGTTGTGTTTACTAGTGAGATGAGATGACCAGCACTGGCATATGAGGAAAGCCCTCTCCCTCGGGGTGCGCATCTTCAATATATATATATATATATGATAATCAAATGTGTTATGGCTAGTATTTAGTTTCATGACAGACCACAATCAAATCTGTATTTGTTATTCAGCTGTAGATTTGCATCAGGCTGTGACAACAATTTGAGAAGTGGTGTAAAACTAGGAGAACACTAGTAATATGTCCCTGCCTGTGAAAAACTAGAGACACTGTGCCAAGTCAGTTGCTTCAGTAATTATTTATCGGTCAAAGGGGAGCTTTGCGTCAAACTGATGAGCCCATTCTGGTTGTGAATTGCCTGGAGGGCCTGGAGGAAGGGTTCCTCTGAGCCTCCCTGGAGTCCCAGGACAGAGGGCACAGCTGGGACTCAGCATCCCAGTCTTTCACACTCCATTCCACACAGCTACGCACTGGGACACACTGGGACGTTTAGTCCTCATGGTCTTGCCTGCCTTCTCCATGTTTCTGCAGAGGCAGCTGTGTCAGGGGATTCCTCTGTCTATTTCTCCCTTCTGCCTCTCTCTCGCTGCACTCTGTTCACATCCCAGAGTAATAAAAGCCCACAACTCAGACCACCCATTTCTTTGAAGTTCTATCAATTCACTGTACAGTTTATTAGTAGTTTATTAGAGTACTTTTAAACATTCTTTTAGTTGTGGAAATGCTTGGGTGAAGGGATCAAATAATTTCCTGCCATAAGCTTTTCTTTTAGGGGAGCTGATATGTCTTCCCTCCATTTCACTTGGTAATTTGAACCAAACATTGACTGTTTATGTGTCTTTTGTTCTTAGAAAACCTAGAATACATCTTGTCATGACACTACATGAATTATACCACCACTAGAGCTGGGGTTTTGTTGTGGGAAGACAAAGATATTTGGTGACCTCCATGTCTTGAGAATCCATATTTTATAATATATTCTCACTTCATTAATATTTCAACTTTAAAGGTACAACAAGGTTGTTCAAATTCAAAAATACAATTTTTAGTATGCAGCCTATTATGAAGAATTAAAGCAATGCCATAATAAAGCATATATATATTCCTAGGAGCCATGGGCAACACAGACACGGTTGACTGCTGAATCAATCCTAGCTAACCTTAGTTTGTGATTTCATGCATATAAAATCCAAATTCAACCCCAGAAGAAGTCATTATCTGCTCGGATGTAATCTGCTCAGATTAGGAACCTAAAGCCATCAGAATAAAACATGTAATACAATTGCTATACAGCATGTATTTCATTTAAGCTTTAGGTAAGAATAAAGTAACATTTCATTGATGTGAGAAATATGTTTTGTGAGACTACATATGCTCAGTCATGAAGCAGGTATAACCTAACTTCACTCACCCTGTAGTCACTGGCAGTAACGTAGAAAATAGGCTGGAAAGCTAGCCAGATGATGCAGGTGGTGTACATGGTGAACCCGATGAACTTAGCCTCGTTGAAGTTCTCTGGGCATTTGCGGGTCTTGAAGGCGTAGACTGTGCAGAGGATGATGAGGATGCAGTTGTAGGTGAGAGACATGAGCATACTGGAGTCCTTGCTGTTACACTTGAGGGTGACCACGTCTCTCCTCTCCGGGCTCACTTCCTTTCTCACCCCAGGGGTTTCCACCAGCAGCCAGACCACCACTACCACCAGCTGGCAGGAGATCAGAGCACCACAGATGGCAACCTGGGAGGCTGGGCTGATAAATCGAGGCCGCTGCGCTCCATCCTTCACCCCACTGAAGATCCGAGCAATGCGATTGGTCTTGGTCAGGAGGGCTGAGTAGCACACAGCAAATGAGGTGCCTAAACCTAGCCGACGCAGTGTACAAACTGCCGTGGACGGTTTGGCAATGTAAATGAAGGTCATGCTATAACACATCAACACTCCCAGCAGAAGAATGTAGGAGAGCTCACGGCCACTGGCCTTCACCACGGGTGTCTCATTGTGTTTAAGGAAGAGCCCAATGACGAAGAGCGTACACATCATCCCTAGAAAGGATATGGTGACAGGTCCAATGGCCCAGGCATCTTCCCAGCGGATGTACTCCTCAGGCAGATCATAACAGCCTGTCAAGTTGGCCATGGGCCACTGTCCAAAGCTGCAGTCAGCACAGGTGAATTCATCCTGCAAATACTGGTAGGGTTGACAGGGGATACAGATCCAGCAGCACACATCTCCAGGCTGCATACTCTTCACCTCGTTCTTCCTGCAGGGGTCACTACACTGGGAAGTTGGCACAACCTGGCCAGCCCAGGGGATCAGGCTTGTGTTCAGGGTCAGGCTCTGAGCCCAGTAGCCGACCTTACGGTAGACATAGCGTCCATCTTCTTTGTGGTAGTGGAAAATGTTGTAACGACCAAGGCTGTCCCCATAGGCATCAAAGCGGACTTCATTCTCTGTGTCTGGTGGACGAAATGGTGCTAAAGGTGAAAAGAAAACAAGAGAGTGTTAGAGAAAAACAGGTAAAGGGGGCCATTGTATGGCAAGTACAACAGCGATATAAAAACTGTGAAAGCAAAGCATAAATATTAATATTTGTTATATTTGTGACAGTTGGAGTGTTTTGAAGCAACACGACTCTGGACTTTGTACATTGAACTCATATCTCACAGAGCACATTTTTCTGGTAGCACAGTCTCCCGTAACATTTATCTCTTTACTTATTATGGGTCTCAGCTGACATTTTATTTGTCTCGCAGTACAGGCTGAGGCTGAACAGTGATTGTGACGGGACGCAGGTGCAAATGGTCAATTTCCATGATGGAAACCACAGTTTGAGTCTGTTTACTCTGATGGAAAGTTCCTGGATCGAACACTGGAACAGAAATTCCAGATGGATGGCATATTATATAGAACAATGTTCAATTTTCCTCTTAATATCAAAGCTGAAATACATTACCTATCATTGTTCAGTTTAAATTGACCTCTGCATACCTGGTAAGTAAATAGTGTACTAAGGACATATAATATATATGCATATATATATATATATATATATATATATATATATATATATATATATATATATATATATATATATATATATATGAAACAGGTTGTTGTTAACAAAATGTATCATTGTTTTTTCTTGATTTGCTAAATTCTATGATGGCTAAGGAACTCTTTTGATGACTTTTGTAGGGCTTCATGTCAACAAAAATGCGACAAAAAGCATACAAAAATGTCAGAAAAAGCAACAAATTTACAAAAAGGTTACAAATGTCTGAGAAAGCCACAAAAAAGTTGGAACAAAAACAAATAAACTCTACATTTCTGGCCCTTGGTGTGATTCTCTTTTTCCAGTGTGGCCCGTAGTGAAAATGAGTTTGACACTATATATTTACTATAAAATGTGGGAAAGAAAAATATAAAATCCTCACATTTTAAAGGCTGAAACCAATGACTTTTTTGGGCATTTTTGGTAAAAAAAAATAGATGAATAAATCAATTATTAAAATATTTTAGTTGCCATTACATTTTTTGTCAATTAACTAATTTAGTAATTGACTTATCATTTCAGCTAATAATATTTACATCATTTCATTGTAAAATGTAATAAGTGTACAAATAAAGCTATTATGTTATAAATTAAATGTACAAATAATCTATTATATGAAATTATTTTAAAATGTGAAGTTAGTGGTCCACCTGCTTCTGTGTATTTTCTCCTCAGGGTTTTGTAATGCCTGAAGGGACTGACTCATTTTTGGCATCTAATTTGAATTGTAAGTCCCTGGATAGTAAAATCCTTTGGGAAAAGCAGAACAGCACAGCTGGATAAGAGCACACTGGTCCATCTCTATCTCCCATCAATGAAAATGTCAGTATTTCCCTCAATCAAATCATTTACAAACATAAGAGCATTGTTGGGTCTTTCATTTGTGATGTGTGGATGTGTTGCTACTTTTTTAGACTGAAGAACCCTTTTACTATTCACACCTAAGTCAAGTTGCTTAAAAAAGAAGCCTTCAAGCACAAGGTTGAGAAAATAGTTTCATCTTTGCAAATTGAATCATTATAGACCTTATTCGCAGCTGCAGTGTGCAAACATGTATAATTACTCTTGCACTAATTCAACATTTTATATGAATTGGTACAATGAATCCAAATTGATATAACCTAATTTGGCAGCATACAGTATGTGCAGAGTGCACTTGGGGAAATTAAATGATATTATGTTGAGGCTTTTATAGAGTTTTAGAAAAAGGAAGTTGCTTTACATCATGAAAATTCATATCTGTTAGGCTGTAATAATATTAGTTTATCAAGATTTTACTTACCCTCAAACTTGACCTTGAGAATGTAGTCCCTGTAAAACTTTCTGCCATTGCCAGGTTTAAGAGCCTCACACACCTTGGTGGAGTTGGGGCATAAGGCCTGCCTCATGTTATGTATGGCAGTAGCTATCGCATAGACTGCATTCACTACAAACATGATCTTGGATTCTGGCTGAAACGGAGTCTCGCGGAGTGAGTGCTTCCCACATCCCAGATCATGGAGGCTGCATTGGAACTGGTTTTCCCAAAACTCTCTGAACCAGGGATTCCTGGTGTTGTTGTATGGGTGCAGGGCAGTGAAGTAGTCATTAAACTGGGGGATCGGATAGGAAGCTAGTTCGATGGTGAACGCCCCGTCAGCCACAGCCTCACTGCCTCTCACCACACTTTCCTGCGCTCCCCAGCCATCACTGGCCACCCAGGTGAAGGTGACATTCATGCGGTTGGCTGCCACCAGCAGCTCGCGGGCGTCTTCACTGCGTGTGAACAGGATGACCACCTTGGCATTGGACTTCTGCTGCAGGGAGCGGATCACATTCTCGTAACTCCAGCGGCTCATTGAGCGGCCCACCTTGGCTGAAGTGGCAATGCAGATCTGGTGGGCACGAGCCTCCTGCTGGAAGGCGTCAATGCCAGTCTCACCATAGTCACCTTCTGATGCCACCGTCGATACGTACGTCCAGTTGAAGTAACGCAGGATCTCTGCCATGGCCTTGGCCTGGTAGAAGTCCGGGGGCACAGTGCGGGCAAAGTAGTCATAGCGGGTCTTGTCGCTGAGCTTGGCACTGGTGGAAGCATAGCTGATCTGAGGGATTTGGAAGAGTCGCAGAAGGTTGGCCACCTGGAATAAGTGAAAGACACCAGAATGATTATGTTTGTTACTTGAAACAGTCTTCACACACTATCAATAAACTTTCATTAAGTCTGAATCAACGGAAGTACATATCCAGGATAAAGCCTGACATTTGGCACGTGGCTCACACACGGATGTAAGGCGTTGCCCCTCACCTTCCACTCTCTTGGTTTAAAGAAATGCAAACATCCCAGAGCGTTTTTTTCTCTTATCGTAGAATGTATCTGTGGTGGAGCCAGACCTTACTGCACAGCTCTGTGGAGATAGGTCTGGCAATGCGGGACTACTGTGAGTATTATATACTATTATGATATATTAGTTGGAAAACTAATAACTTGTAACACTTCACACAGAAAACATACACCTGCCAACTGTGGGCAATAAAATAAAATTGGCTACATAGTGTGTTTTTTCCCATGCAGATGCAATTAGTCTCACCTAATTCAGTCTCTAATTTATTCACTGGATCCCTGCTGGGTCTTTCACAACTCAACTCTCCTGCTGACTAAATGGCGATATCCTGCATTTCACAATAATTGGGATCTACCTATTTTTTTCGGATCTGTAATGCTGTCAACAATGTTAACCAAAAGATATGTACAAAGGGCTGAGTGGCTACAGGTTCAGCCGTAATGGATAGAATTCACTGTACTACAAAAATGAACACATTTATAAGGGAAAGAATTGGGAAGTGAAATGGAGTCAAAGTATCAAAGAAAGTATCAAAGAATCTTGAAACTTTGCCTTTTCTGTGTAATACTGTAGGTTTTGTCAGTGTCGTGACATTGCGCGCAGTGTGCAGAAGCAGCTACTGACTAGCTTTTGCTTCAGGCACTTCTCCCTAAAGGGGGAGCTGGTCTGATTAGTCAAAAGGATGCCAACCTAAATCTGGTTGACATTATGTAATGCCGTAAAGTCAGAGAGGTAATTCACATTCAAATGCACTCTCCACTCTGAGTTTAATTAATCAGTCCTATATTGTCATATTGTGGCTGTATGAAAATCAACATGTTTCACATTCAGTCCAGAACAGTGTGTGACACAAATTTCATCTTTTATCCAAATAATTGTCCTGTTGTTGGACTACAACAAATGATGCCGTTGGTGTTGGATGTAAATTGTTTACAAGTAGCCTTTTCATTTGTTTTCAGCCAGATGAACCTTTCTAGGACAATATTATAAAGCCCACCATCTTAGATATATCCTTACTGAATTAAAGACTTGAAAATTGGCCAGCAGTTTCTACAAACCATTGCATTTTTGTCTATAGTATTACTTTGATATGGGATTGAAAATTGAACAAAATAATGTTGGAAAATTGCTGATTGTCATGTGATGCGTTATATAGCCTACTGTACTGTGAGAGTAACAAGCTGTCATGGATATAAATAAGGAAAATTGTGAATTATACAAAATACAGTACATTTTGGGGCAGGACAAGTCACACAGTCAAACCAGATATTAGATATATTGTATGATGTGGCCAGTATTTGGCGATTTAAACAGGTTAGTCCGGCAGACAGTATGCAAACTGCAGATGTATTTGGTCACAGCAAATCCTAAATTTCTTGATTTGAAAGGAGAACAGCCCACACATTTCAGATATAACCTTTTCTGATTTTACTGTATTCTATGTTTTATTCTTTTTATTGTATGTTATGTTGCTTTATTCTTGTCTTTGATGTAAAGCATTTTGGATACCTGCTGGTTTCTGTTAAACGCTATATAAATCAATGTTGATTGATCGATTGATTGGTTGGACGATAGATAGATAGATAGATAGATAGATAGATAGATAGATAGATAGATAGATAGATAGATAGATAGATAGATAGATAGATAGATAGATAGATAGAGTGATTGATATAGAACAAATGTGCCAGTACAGACAGGTCAAGTCAAACAGAATATAAACACTTCCTTAGTATGTATCCTCACAGAGAAAGAGGGCAGTACACTGAGACATCACAATAAATCAGTGTAACGTGCCTCAGATATTAATCATGGGATCTTTGTTATTCTGGAAGATCAGAGAGATGAATGTTAAATTAGCCAATGGAAGTGATTTCCAGACCACTAGATTTATTGGAATTAATGAGAGAACATTTCATAGAAAAATGAAATGCAACAGGGCAATCCAGAGTGACAGATTTTTACCACCACCCAAACAATGGCATACAAAGAGAATGTTGAACAAAATTACCAGTTCGACATTAGAGCTATTTCTGACGCGTCTGTGGTGTAACAACTGAAAAACAAAATGAAAATCTAGACTGTTGAGACACATGAGTGCATTTCATATCAGTTCAAAGGTTGCTTTCTCCTTAGATGTTCAGGTCAGTTGGAGAAACTCTGATTATGCAGACAGGCTAATAATCACATTTCTACAACTGCCTCCCTCCTCAAAACCACCTTGACAGCCTTTCTCAACATGTGGTGAAACAGCTGGCAGCAGCGCGCTTGCTACTCAAGTATGATCTAAAGTGGCAAGTGACACATAAACACTATCTGATTAATCATATTATATCACTCAATTCTATATTGAGTATATATAATATATAAATAAATATTTTTATATATATAAAAAGTGCAAAACCAATTCTTGGGTTTTGTCCATAACTCCCTCATGATCACATATGAATACTTTTCAGTCCACATCTTGGATTTAGTTGTGTGAACTTTGAGTGAACTGACCCAGTCTTTGCTTTCAACAGCCACAAGTATATCACGTAGCAAAGCAAAAACTCTCAGCTTTATTTCCAGTCCACACTCACCATACAAGAAAAAATATCACCTGCTAATTGTAACTATAAAAGAAAAATGGATGAGAATATTATGAATTTTAATCAACTAAACTTTTTTTTTAAATCCAGACCAAATGCATTCCAAAGATAAAATTTCCCCTCATGTTTCTGCACTTAAACGATGAAATCCCTGACTACAGAGTTAATTATAACATCATGTAATGCCACTCAAAAAGTTTTCTTTGATCTCTCTGGCTCCTTCAACATGTGTTCAAAATTAAGAAGCTGTATGTTTGAGGAGCACTGCCTAGATTGTAGAAAAGTACTTGCAGTAAAACAGAAATACCTTTCTGAAATAACAATGGTTTGCATTTTTGGCATGTAACCCTGATATAAAGTGAAAATCTATGCAGAAACCAGCAGTGGGAAAATAAGTACTGAGCTCTTTTACTTCAGTAAAAGTATAGTAACGCCACAGTGTAGAAATACTCTGTTACATGTTATAATTCCTGCATTCAAAATCTTACTTAACTAGGCTAAAAGTACAAAGGTAGTAGCAATGTACTTAAAGTACCAAAAGTAAAAGAAATTATGCAGAATGACCCATGTCAGAATAATACATGTTATATTATTGGTTTATAATTATTGATTCATTAATGTATTCATCACAGCTGGTAAAGGCAGAGGTCATTTTAATTAATTTATATACTGCTGGGCAGTTAAATCTATAATAATAATAATAATAATAATAGATCATCATTTTTTTAGTTGTTATAATTGTTTTTAATTAATCTGAATCCACAAAGTAAGTTGAGTTATCAGATAAATAAATAATATAATATTGTAGTGGAGTACAAGTATACAGTTACTTTAAATGAAAATACTCAAGTAAAGTACAAGTACCTCAAAATGCTTAAGTACAGTACTTGAGTAAATGTACTCAGTTGCATTGCACCACTGGAAACTGCAGTTAGAGTTTCATGCAAAAAGATGGTAAGAAACGTGTTAACACGCAATAGGTCTGCAGGTGGTATAGATCATTTACAGACTGATGATGATGAACAGCTGACTGAACAGTGAGTGTTTTAAATAAGTTAACAACTTCATAAAATTGCTGGGGTAGACATTTTTTTTCACTTTAAGGAGTTGTTTTACCACAAAGGCGAGACGGAAAGGCTGAGAGGGCTCCTGTAGTAAAGATACAGCAGGTTCTGGTGGGATTTGAATCCAGGTCAGTACAACTTCATAAGCTGAAGGTCTTAACCATATCTGAGCTTTAAGTCTTTCTAGACAAAGAAGGCATAGAATACAGCTAGGGGCATTTACATATCGGCAGATCATGTAAGCATTAAACATTCAAAACAGAAGGACTAGACAAAGGGAATTGCTTGGCATAGTTGTGTTAATGTCATCATTTTCTCTACACAGATATAACAGTTTTAAAAAAGGTCTATTTTGCTGAAATTTGGCTATGCTCGTGGTAGTAAATGTGTAATTTCTCTGTAGGGTATTAAAGAAAGCTGTACGTCAGTTTAGTAATCCACTTACATGTGGTGTATGGGGGTTATAAAGCACAGTGCCAGACGTGTCAATCATACTGTAGATGTTCACATGGCTTAGATGAAAAGCCAAAACCCTTCTACCTGCCAAAGCCTGTGAATGACACATTGCGCATGTAGAGACTGTTGGTAGATATCAGAAGGCAGATGTGGAGCATTATGGAAATATGGTTTCTATGACTAATAATTAATATATGATCTTTGCCATTTTGATAGGCTTGTTTTTTTTTGCCATTTTGGAGTGATGCACCTTCACCCAGGGGCACCTTGCTTACTAGTTACAACTGCACAAGGATGCTCATTCTAGAATCTTAACTGTAACAAGTTCAAAGGAGCACACAAGTCCTGGAGCTTACAATACTACAGGACAAGAGGAGCGGACAAGAAGAGCTTGAGGAATAAGCCGTATGACACCAGAAAAGCTGAGCCAAAAGAGGGAAAGATGTGCAATGTTTTTTTGGGATTTTCTCCTTCATTGCAACAGAATTCAGTTTGTGCGCACAGCAACATGTCAAACATATAGACAGACCTGCATATGCATCATTGTCTCTGCTGTTGTACAGTAAATTAATGTAATAATGCATGTGTACACAGGAAATTAAAGAGGGAAACAGTCTTTAGTTTAGTTATGGAGTTAATAATTTTTAGTAAATTCTGTTATTTCACCTGCTGACAGTCAATGACCTATAATATTAGTTACTACAAAAGAAACTCATATGACATGTATGTCGTAATTTAATCATTTCACTTCTCAAAAGCCACCTGTAACATCTAATAATTCAGTAAGATATGGTTTGGTGTCAGCTACACCATACTGATTTATGTATCAGAACTTTTGTTTTCATTTTAGTTCAAGTGTTTTTGTGATATTGTTTGTGTTTTTAATATTTACAGTACTAAAAAGGTGCTGCAGGATTTTTTGGCCTTTCTGATTTGTATTTGGACAGAAGGAAGGACAAGAGAAGGGTTACAAATATAGATTTAAGCATAAGGGGATTCTTAACACTGTGAAAAATCTTGTTCCGCTCTTTAGGAATTGTTGATTTTTGATTCTTTCATAAAACTAAACTAGCCACACAGTACGGCTTACAGTCTCACACATTCAGCTACAGGGATCATCCTGCATTAGACAGCACCTTATTTAATTAGGAAAATTAAGAAGTGCCCCAGTGTGGCTTTGCACTAGAGAGTCTGCTACTGAGCAGATTACTCTGAAAGTGGTTTCCTTTCAAGCAATGAGAGTATACAGGACCTGGTAGTTGCATTTGACACAGAGTAACAGGATGTTCTTTTTAGCTGTGGTATACTGTTTTTATACAGATACGCCTAAGGCAACAGCGAACACCATGAGCTAGAATTATTCAGACTGCCCATGTGAAATGTCAAAATACAGGTGTATAACATGACATAAAAGCTATTTCTACTGTACATCATACAAACTTGATGAAATATCATAAATCTCAAGAAAATTAACAACATAGTTTTTTTAGTTCAAATGTGTTGCTTTTACAAATGTCAGAAGTGTAGAATTTACTGGTATATGTGATTAGAAATTATATAGAAATGCAGTTTCTTTCTTTTAAATATGATTTGATACATACTGTTGAATGAGTGAGATGCATGAAAGCGAAAGAAAGAAGTAAGGAATGTGAGAAGAGGCACAGTACGGGGGCAATAGTCAAATAACAGAGCTAGAGATATACACAAGCACAGAAAATAAGAGACTACTGAGAGAGTGGTCCAGGAAATATCAGGCCTACTTTGTAGAGATGTCATGATTTTTTCTACATGAAAAGCCCATCTGCTCTTCCCAGAAGACTGTCTCAGTGTGCTTCTACAGCAATAACACTGTATTCCCAGAGCAGCAGTCCTTAGCTCCACTCAGTATCACACATATACTGCCCACTCAGCGCCCTGAAACACACATGCAAACACACACGAGGAACAGACATGCATGCACATATAACAGTGTGGACAGTATGCACTGGATCATTGTTAGTTTATTTCTTATAATTTAGTTGCTTGGCAACAGCTTTAACAGGGTGAAAATAAGAACTGTTGGATACCTAGAGCAAGGATGTTTTTTGATCAGGTGCTGCCCCCTCATCCTGCTGGATAATATGAACCTCCTTCATGCTGCAGTAGTCTTTCAAAGCCTCCAGAGTCATGCAACCATTCAGACTATACCACATTTTTTGTTACGGCTGCGCTTCCATTCATTTGCAATGTCAGTTACTCAACTTTGACGTGCACCTGCTTCCATTCAATTCATTTATTTCCTCTGTGTGCATTATCATCTCTTTACAATCGGTTTGTAAGTACAAGCTTAGTGCAATCCAGCAGAAAACCTGTTAAGTTTTAGGTCAACTAAAAGTCTACAAACACGACTTTGGGGTTCAGCCGTCATCCTGTAATTCATATGTGATATTGGGAATTTGTGCAGGTCTCATGATATGTATTTCAACTGGACAAATAGTGGGCTCTGCCAAACCACTGAATAATCCAATCAAATGTGAATTATTTACAATTTTGGGAGCACATTCTTTACTTTTAACCATGAATAATGCATTTTCACTGCATGGCTTTACTGATACATTTCATCATTATTGTTCTCTCTGGCATGAGTTCTGTCATGTGTGTATCCATGTTGTATGACTCATGTGTGCTCCAGAGATTGGCAGTGTCTACCTGCAGATGAAGACAATTCTATAAATAGGGTTGTTTGTGGGGGATAAAAAAAAAAGATTCTTGAGCTTGCTGAAAGCCCATAAATGTAGCTTATTATTCTGCTCACACAGTTTAGTCTGCAAATGTCAAGCAAGTGTGTTCATATCCGAATCTATATCTTTAAATGTTGCCATGCATCCTTGTGAGTTTGTCTAATTTATCAGTAAAAATAACCACATCTCTGACAGTGTGCTAAAATATTATACTATATTAATTCACAAAGGGTCCATACACAATAAGAGCTTTCACCCAAATACCCTGGAACAAGCCATGTTTCAATTCCAGACAGTGATTTGTGTGTGCTGCTCCGATAGATCAGAGTAGGTTGTTTTTCATTGTTTTCAGATTGGCTCCAGAAATTTCCTCTACCTGTGTTTCATATCTGAGAAAGGTTCTTTAGTGAGCATCTGAGTTTTTAACATTACAGAGGTATTCTCCTAATGCATCCTGGTGATCCTGTGGGGTGCTCTTTTACCAGTGAGTCATATTTACAGCACAGGCTGCTGTCACGGTAACAAAAGTGGAGTCCCTTCCATGTATTAATCAGAAGCCGGCCCCGAGGCTAGATGTTCCTGGACTGTAATTGTGGAATACAATACATCTCTGATTAACCCACGCCTTTAGAACAATAAAGCAGCTATATCCAGAAAAATTCATATACTTGAGTGGTTTGATGATTGTTTATGATTAAAGCTTGCTCTCAGTGTGCTACAATACTACTGAATATATTGAACTGTAGGTAACGTGTCTTGTCAGTGCTGCAGCTCTTCACACATGAATACAGATGCTGAATTCACTGAACATGTCATCACAAGGTCATTACTCTCCTTGCACTGATAACCTGCTGTTTAGATAGACCACAGGGAAGATGTTCAAGACTAAACACTTGAATCACATTTCTACAAGTAGATTCATTCAAACTGTCCAGATGACATCACAGACCTCCCTGTGACTGTTTAAGATACTGTTACGGTTATGGACATTTCTGTTGACTGTTTGTATTTTTCTGTTGCTGTTTCCTGTCTTCTGTATATTTCTTTTGTGTAGATTTATCCTGTTTTGTGTATTCTGGACTGTGTATATTTATGTTCCCTGTGTATATTTCTGTTTCCTGTTTTATTTTGATAGTCCTGTTTTTTGTCTTGTCTTGTCTAGTTTTACTTCCTGTGTTTTTCCCACCTTTGTTTGTGATTACTGTCTCTCCTAATGTGTTTCACCTGGTGTGTCACCTGCCCCTTGTTACCTCATTACCTATTGTATTTAGTCCTTCTGTTTCCCTCGTCGCTTGTCAGATTGTTTTGCGTCTGTTTGTGTTTCCTCCCTGTCTGTCTGCCTTTGCTTTTGATTCTTCCCTGCGTTGTTTTTGTGAGTTTTTCCTGTGAGTTTTTTCCCTTTGTTTTTCCAGCCTCCGTGCTGCTGTTTTTTGTTCATCAATAAATCCTCAAGCTCAACCCTTCTCCTGCCTGCCTGCCTCTCCCTGCGTTTGGGTCCTTTAATCCCTGGAAACCATCACAGATACAGTCTTCGATTGTAAAATGGTTTGTGACTCTCCATCTTTTTCCACCGATGATCATATCTGCCTGTCACTGTCTCTGTGTTTCTGTGAAACATGATCTCTCATTCGATTCCTCTACATCCTCTGTGTGCAGGCACACCTCTGCCAACCACCAGACAGACTGGTAGCAACCACAGATGGGGAAGACAGGATCTAGCTCGCAAGAGCGTCATAGAACTTCGCCTCCACACTCAACTCAATCTGTGCCCATGTAACGCCAGCATGGCTAGGCGTGCAGCCAGATCCGCCCCCATATCTGCGATTGTCACCCCAAAACACCAGCAGTACAGCAACATGCTCCTTCACTGTGACTTATTTAGACAGCAATCAGCGTTCTCACCATCAGTTCACCATGTTCCACCATATCGCCATGGCAATTTTGTCCTGTAACTGCCTTGTCTGACCTAACCGCCTGCTGTTCACACAGAAGGGCAAGAATGGTAGCCTTTCACACAACTAGGCTGGTTTACTTAAAGGTCTGACTGGCTATAGATTATACACAAACCAGGCAGCTACAAAGGACAGAAACATTATGTGGAGATGGTATCTGCAGAGCAACAACCAGCAGCAGTACAGAAATGCCACACATTCACATGCCCCAAAGGCATATTTGTGTAATAGTGTTGCCCTTGAAAATGCATATACACCTTGTCTTGTTTTCAAAGAGCACATCTCACACAGCTTTAGGAAGATGTAAGGAAATAATTCATTTTAAAAAGCTAGAAAGTGATTTTTTAAAAATAAGCAAATTTACAGTTGAAGAGACGTGTAGTTGTCTTTGATGATTGCATGCTTAGCAACCAACCAAGAGAAAGAGCAAGCACTAGTTCATAACTGAACTACATTAAAATATAGAGGAGTATTCATTGTGAGAAAGGGAACTGTGTCCTGTGGTGCACTCCTACTGATGAGGAAGATTCAGTGAGAAGCTAGGGCAGACCAAAGACCTCAGGCTTGTAATAGTACATCTATAAATTACCACAAGACAAGGGCAGTCTCTGAGGAGCCCCAGATGCCAGGTTTCACTAAAATTACAGCTCGTTTGTCAAATCCTTTATTTTCAAACTGTCTTTATCACCAGGAATTCCAATATAGGTGCCCTGAATCCTCCTCTTACATCATTTCCCAGGAGCTCTTTACCTGTATAATGTATCATTGCACTGTACTGTACTGTTTGGCATTGTGTTCTGTCAGCAGGGGGACCAAAACATTTGTTTTGGAACTACAGAAAACAGATGTTTGCAGAGCTCAACTACGATCGGGGAATATTAAACCTAACATACCTTTAATGGTAGCATTTAGTCAGTCAAATAAAAGTAGACTTATACATTTATTTTCAACACACTGCTATTAACTTGTCTACAAAAAATCGACAGGGTGCCCACTTGATAAAACACTGAAGCAGCTATTCACTGTGGTTAATTTATTGTTGGCATATCAGTGCTGGCATGTCTGCTGGCCACTGTTTTCTACAAATCATGACTAAAAAGTATGGAAGGATGCCACCGCCAGTCCATTGTCCTGAAGTACAAACTGGGGAAAGCTGCTAACAGCAGACTGCCACTGGCAGGGGTTCCTACAGTATCCATGGTTTATCAATGATCTGAAGCTAATTATTATTTCTGACTGGGCAGAAGTGTGTTCCTGTCTTCAAACAAGCAGACATCTGGAAGATGAGACTGCACGTCTCGAGTGAGTTGAACCACACTCTTCAGCCGAGACAGCAGGCACGGTCCTTCTGGCTGACTGAGCCAGGGTGATGAGTTTGAGTTAATGCTTTAAGGCATGTATATTTGTGAGTATTAACCAATCTAAGTTCCACCATCTCTTTCCACAATGACTTGAAATTACACTGATGTGGCAGCCACATCACAGCTGAAGATTTGGAGACCCATTTAGCAGAGCTTTCATTGCATCAGCTTGAGTGAGCCAAAAGGAGCACTGCTGCTGAGAGTAATCATGCCTTCACTAGTCATCCTGTCAGCCCGTCCCGAACACAACATCTGTAGCATGTCTGCCTCTGACAGGATCGCTGCCGAAGTGTGAATTACCGGGAAAGAGAAAGAGATCTTCTAAATTAGATCAGCCAGGCATATGGGCGTACAGGTAAACAGATCCTCCTTGCGGAACTGATACTCATTAAGTCCCTGTGTTAACATCTCACAAGGGGTAATTGCACATGGTACTTAAGTCTAAATGGACAGTTATATGACCATCCATCACACTATTGCTTGTACTCCCTCCTCACTCTGTCTCTATCTAAAGCCTGCAGTAGCTGCTGAAAGTAAAACACACCTCATGTAATTGCACCGTCTGACCAAATTAATGTAGCTTGTGACCAACTCATTTCATGGCATAAAACAAAGATGATCTTCAATAGCAAATTGAAACTAATTATTCTATTACAGATACAACATACACAGCCCACCCACTCAGTTGGCGTGTTTTCGTTAGTTCCTACCTGAATGGAGACATCACTGTAGGAGCCTCCAATGACCCCAGAGATAGCCAGAGGGACGTCATCATGGATGGCGTAGGAGCCGTCAGGGCACGTGTACTCACTGTCATCCACTTTGGTGAGGGAGGCCCTGACAAACTCCAGGGACTGCTCTAGAGCATAGGTGTCCTTAGAGCAAGTGTCCAGTATGTGAGCTCCCAGTCTGATCCCAGGCAGGATGCGCTCATCCTTGTTGATTTCATCTAGTGCCAGTAGCATGGCCTCCAGTCGCTGGATCCCTCTCTGAGCATTGATCTTCCCACAGTCCTCGGCTCCCTCACCCTTCTGGTGCACAGGGAACAGGCCGCCAATCATCAAATCTCCTTCCAGTGTGATCTCCCTCTTGGAGTCAGTGTTATAACCTACCACAGGCAAACCCTGGGGGGCCTGGGCAAAGAGAGACACACATAAGCAGAGCAGGCTGAGGTGGGACAGCCAGAGGGGTCGGGGCACAGGGCGCACCCCCAACACAGGGGATTTCCCCAATGACATATCCTTTGGGAAAAACAAGGTCACAGTACTGTAGTTTCTGGTCTGAGTCTGGTCAGCTTTTGATGACAGCGGTTCTAAAGAAAAAAACAGTAAGGCGCAGCAGCACTAGATCTCAAAGCACCAGTGTTTTTGTTCTGACAGAGGCCATTTACAGCATCAGACCCATCCTCTTCGTTCTTCTCTTCGTCAGAGTTTGTTGTAAATTACAGCCTGCAGATCAAACAGAGAGAAATTCAGTCACAGCCTTTGAGTTGGAGTACAATGATCCCTTTGTTTTACACAAACATTGTGTCTGCCAGGGACTGGTTTGTCCCATTGAAATTTTTTTGCACAAGTGAGTCAATATGTGTATATCTTGATGCGTATTAATGATGGATATCATATACAGAAAGAAAAATTAAAGATGGGTCATTATTAGTAGCCACCACACGTGTATGTACCACACAACAGGCATAAACTAATCAACAAGATGAGTCTTAAAGGACAGAGTTCACTATCAGAGCAGAGTTCACAAGGACAAGGACGATCCTCCAAACGGTTTTTCCCATGTGTTCAAGCAGCACATAGTCAAGCCTTCATTGTGAGAGGTTTCAATTAGTGTTTGTGTGTGTGTGTGTGTGTGTGTGTGTGTGTGTGTTTTATTTTGAAACCCATTTCTCCTCCTTGTACAACTCATTTATAATCACATGTGCACATGCTCTTGTACACTGCAAGTCTGCAGAGATAACAAATCATGTCAGGATTGTTTGTCAAATCACATTAACTACTCACACAGTCTTACAAAAACATTATTTATGCACAACAAAAGAAAAATTAAAATGCAAATCTAAGGAGATAAAGTGTTGAAATCTATTTCAAGCATACAAATTAATTTTATTTCCAACGGATTGAATTAGAGTAACTTTATCTCAAGCTACATAAACTAATTAATTTGTTTTGCTGTCTCGGAATGTGGTATATTATTTATTTTCAATACAAGGCAAGATACAGCGCCAAAATAATGTGGGAATAAAAAGAGGGCACAGTTTTAAACACATTGTTAACGTTGTGAAACAAAACTAGTAAAGTTTAGGCAACAAAAATTCTTTGTTAGGGTTAGTAAAACATCAGGGATTGGCTGAAAATGAGTCACGTAAAATTACTAACATGTAACGTAACTAACAGACTAAAATTTTACTAATTTCAAAATGACAGTTGACTATTGGTTTGACATGGGACACGAAAGTCCTGTGTTCCATCCATCACCCCAACCTACCTCCTAATGCAAAATTTGGCGCTCTTATACTTTGTCACCTCACTTCCTTGTTTGTTCTTGCGATACTTACTACAGACACAAGAGGTTGCTGCCGAACAACAAAGCTGCTTGCATAATCGATCTGTACGGTTGTTTTCTGTTAAACGAATAGTGTATTTCCAAATGTCAAATTATTCCTTTAAGTTAGATTACTTTAAGGCCACATAAAACTACAAATGGTTTGGCTGTTTTTATTGATTATATCAAGTTGGGTCTTACTGTTAAAATATTTCATAATGAGGTTCCCAAATATCTGTCCAACTATTTTAATGGCTTCAGAGACAATCACATCCAAGTTCAAGTTCAAGTTCATGTTTTATTGTCATATGCATATTAGTACGTTTTTTAAACAATTTGGAACCACACAAAGAGAGAGTGACAAGTTAAAAATGTCAGTGAAAACAATGCAACAAGAAGCAACTCAACAGATTTTATACTTTTTAGATTCAAGATTTCAGTGGGCAAAAATGTATTTGTATACACGGCTGCAATTAAATGGAATAAACTGCCAGTATCTCAGAAACTCAATGAAGCAGAGAGAAATATTAAGCATGCTATAAAGAAAATAGCAATAGGGACCTTGCACAAAATAACTCAGTTTTGTCCTTTTATGTTATATCTTTTATTGATTAAATGGATATTGTATTTGAATTTGTATGTCGGTCCTGCCAGTCTTCAGTATCACAAAGGAAATAAGCCTGTGGGCTTTATTGTGTAATTGAATTATTGACAGTCTGTATATGTCATGATTGTCAAATAAATCTATCTATTAATTCTGTTCATTTATGTGTTCCTTCTACAATCTGATCTCTTATCTTTGCCTTTAATGTTAAAATTACTAGGCAGTGTAATAAAGAAAATAAACTTTTTCCGGTTACTCCAATGCCAGATTTACAAATAAATCTGGCATCAATACTATGCAGAGCCGCATTCCAATTTTATATGACACTCCACGCTGATGCAGTTCATGTATGGATTTTCATCAGAAGAGACAGGGTTATTGTTCAGGCCTGGTGTCAGTCCTCACAAATCCCAAAGGCTTAATTAGGCAGAGTGTTGAGTGTGGGAGAAGTTTATCAGAGTAAATTATTGAGCTAGAATGATCTGTCTCATATCCACTGTTTAAACAAGTCAAGTAGGCTGACAAGCAGAGATTAACTGTATAGATTAGAGATTATAAGACCAGAAGCAGGCAGATATTAATACTCATTTTTTTCTTTCTGATCCACAGACCTATTAAAATAACGTACATTAGCCCTCAACAGGATTCAGACTGCAGACCACATTGTTTTTCTCTCGTCGTTCAATCCTCTCTTTCGCTCTCTCTCTCTTTCTCTCCCCTGTTGTTTCCATGGAAACTTGCCAGTAGATGGAGATGCTGAGGAACTGGAAGACAGACCAGGACAAGTAGGCCAGTCTGACCATGCATGGTGCTTGGTCCTGTGGGAGAACTGGGGAACCTGCACTGTGAACTATCCAAACTGATCCGACTCTTTGTTTCGTGGTCTGCCTTTTAAACACATCTCAAGCAGAACAATAAATGGATTATACAGGCCTCTATTTCAAATCACTAATGTGTTTAGATGTTGCTTAAATATCTTATCTTTGATCCATCGGTATTCTTATTTGTCCAGTAGTGGTTTGATAAGAAGAAAAAAATGACTGCCTAAGAAGTGCTACTGGTGCACATACTGCACTCTTTTTTTGAATAAGATAATAAGAAATAAAATGTTACATGTTGCATTACATTTGATGAGCTGCCACTGAAACTTTTTCTTCCACACAAACTAAGTGTGTGGATATCAGACTTTCCATTTGCTCCCTCAGCAACTTGTCAACAAGTAGAAGTTCATTGCTACAGCCTGCGCATACAGTATAGGCAAATGCACTGCTACTTCCCTCGCATACAAAGGCAACCACAGACAAGCGAAAGAATACAATTGTGTACAACAAGAACGTTTTAATGTTTTGTGAGTGTGTTCTTGTTCTACTGTAGCTCTGCAGCGGATGAAACATTGCCGCACAAGTCATAAATGTCCAAGACTATAAATTCCCAAATGGCGAAAGAAACAACAAGTCTAGGCTGTAAGCTGACTAAATATGTTTATTTTTAATATAATTCTGCTGAGAAAAAAATGGCAATAAAAACATTGGTAAAGCACTTAAGCACACAGCCACAAGAGAGAATGGTGACAAAAGGATTTCTGGCTGACACATTGTCAGTCTGCATTCACACAGGAGACCTCCATCTCACCAGTGGACTCTATTTCTCTCTGTATGTCCTTGTTCACTACATTCCAATTTCCAACCTGTTATGACAGCATACATATTCCTTTTGGAAAATCTTTAAATTTAATAATGTCATTGCAAAGTTTCATGCAGTAAAGGCTGGTAATCTCCATATCTCCTCAATTTGCTACAATTTGTATAATTAAGTTTTTTATTCCAAAATGATTCATATGTAAGGTTGTTCTTACTTTAGATATCCTACTCAAAGCAAGACATTTTGGGAAATACACTTAATTGAGAAGATTGATATCACTCTCATGTGTGTCTGGTAAATATGAAGCTATCACCAGCAGCCAGTCAGCTTAGATAAAGACTGGAGACAGCTAGCCTGGCTCTGCCCAAGGTAACCAAATCTGTTTACCAACACGTTTGAGGCTCACTAATTAACAATTATATCTTGACACAAAAATATGTCCTAGAGTCCTGCTCCCAGCAAAGAATGAAACCATAGCATGTTGTTTTTACGCTTCGGTTAAATAAACAAAACAAACTATAATAAATAAGATATACTGTATATATGTAGAGGTGCTGGTAGGCATATTGTGTTAACTTTGAACAGAGCCCCCCTTGTTTTTAGTCTTTATGCTAAGCTAAGCAAACTAGCTGCTCGCGCTAGCTTCATATTTGCTGTACAGACATGATAGTGCTAACAATCCTTCATTTAACTCTTGGCAAGAAAGTGAATAAGGGTATCTCCATAATTGTCGAACTATTCATTTAATAAATGCATCAACTTTGTCTAGCAGGCAGAAGAATGGTTGTAAGATTTCATGGCTGAAGATTACATATGATGTAAGATAGCTGTTTGTAGGTAATATACTTAATCGGTGTAATGCGTAAAATACTGTTTACATGTACAAATGACAGATGCCATGAGCAATATTTACACTTTCGATATAATATCCCACCCAGAATGCTGTCTACACAATAACTTCTCATTTTCCTCTCTCCTCCTATGCAGCTATCTCTGTTTCCCTCTTCACCAGATGGCCTTTTTAATTCAAGAGCTTAAAGCCTGCCAACCTCTTACACACTTTTAACCAGACTAAGTGAAGGAATGGGAGGAGTGGATGGGGGGGTGAAAAAAATACAAAAAACATAGCAGATGTGAGAGGGCAGGAAAAAGAAAAGAAAAAGAGTGTGGGCAGCAGTGAAAAGAGGGATAAGGGTGGGGTTTGAGAAAGATGCTATCCAGGCTGATTTTTATATGACACTCATTTGCCCCAGGAGTGGAGTGCAGTATTAATATGGTAATATCCACCCAGGCCTGAATGAGCAGGTTGGAGATTCCCTGTGGAATGACTTGGAGGCTGGCGAAAAGGAAGCAAAGGTAATGGGAGTCACGCTTCCCTAAAATCACATTTCCAGCTGACAAAGAGAATGGTCCTGTGTGGGGGAAGACTTAAAATGGTCTGCTAATGGAAAAGAAGACTCACACACTTAAACACTTATTACTGAGCACAAACAATGCATGATCCTGGAAGCACCTGCGACAAATGAAAGTCTGTGATAGTTTGCAATTTTGATACTTAATTAATTTTCTTGATACATATTAAAGGATAGGGCTGGCGATATTCTGTGTTTTTACTGCATATGCCAAAAAGAGTTTTTTTTCTTAGTGTTATAGAGCGCCATTGTTACAAAACTACTATTTAAACTAAAGTTTTATACCAACTAATATCATCTGGCAACTTGCAATTGTAATAGTCAGAACTGCGCAATGTTTCAAGTTCCTTGGACAAAAATATATTTTTGTTGACACAACATTAAATAACTGTATTGTATAAATGTATTGCTGACAAAAAATAAAAAACCTTTCTTACAGCGATGTTGAAAAATATTTCACAAAACAATAATAAAAGCCAGTCATAAAACCATCAGGTTATTTAAAATAACAAATAAAAACAATTTGGTGTATAAAAACCTGTACAGTGCAGGTAAGAAAAGAAATAAACAATTTTAAAAGAATAAAAGACTTGCTCATTACCATGAACATGCCTATTTTGAGTTGACTCCACATACACTGTCCTGTTGCTGTAAATATTCACAAAAGCAACAAAACATGCATATATTAATTCACGGCTAGAAATGTTCCCATGTGCACAATTTACTCGTGTTTGAGTAATGTTTGTTAAAAAACATACAATCCCAAGCTGTTTTATGGAATTGATTTAAAAGATTTAAAAAATGTCAATAGGAATGAATGGGCTCAGAGCTGAGAGTCACAGACAAGGCAGAGACGTCAGAAACTATACTGGCTCATTGTATTTAGTCTTTTTATGAGCTGTGTTGATACTAAGAAAAATATGGACTACCTCTACCCTTATCCTTTAAAGATATTTTTCATATTGACCACATTTTTGCAAAACTAGGAAATACGCAGAGAGTCCAACTAATGATTAGAGAAAACCACATACACACACACACACACACACACACACACACACACACACACACACACACACACACACACACACACTAGATTATTACATTAGAGAAGCTGGACTTGTCCGTACAACTTTTGCAACCTCTTAAAGTTTTTTTCTTTTCTGTTATGAACCCACCTACCAACAGCAGTTGGATTAACCAATCAGTGTGCTTGGAACGCATGTCTGTATGAGGCGTTTTTGAGATTTAGGAGGTGTTCGCGTGCGCTCCTCTGCGAGCCTCTACAACCTACAGTTACCCAAAACACCCTCACTGTGTAGGTTCACAGAGAAGTATACATGCACAGTGTCCTCGCAGAAGTATAATTTTCAGTTTTAAACAACTGATTTCCTGTCAATCACACACATCCTCACAGCTGTATTTATTGTTTGTAGACACAACTGATAGAGGAATTTCCATTTTACTTTCTTTAATCTGGCTTTCCGTGTTTGTCCTCATATTAGATGCATTTCCACCTATTATCACATTTAGAAGTTTTTCTCTCTCAACCTCTGTGGAATTACTTATTCAAACAGTAGCAAATATGGCTACGTAAAGCACGAAAACTAGATTATCTCTGAACACCACAAGTATTTGAATCCAGTTCAATTAATGTTGCAAGGACGATTGACTGGATTAATGATATCCACTAATGTTACACACCAGCAAAACAATTAAATGTCTCCCAAAAATACAACTGCTTACCTTTTCTGACAAGGTCATTTATACAAGTAGCAATTAAAAAGCGAGGAGGTCCTTAGAGTTTGAATATTGGCAGAGGAAATTTCACTGCATTTGAGAAACCGCAATTAAGAAGACATGGATCAATTTGGTGGCTTGAAGGGTTTACTGTCACACAATCAGTTGAGACAGTCAGTAAATGAAAAACAAACCTCAGAATTCAGTTCCTGACTTTCATACAAACCACCTCATTCATCACAGGTATGCTTCTGTTTACCTGTCCCTCATCCATCTCCTCTCCCTCCACCTGTAAATGGGGAATCCCTTGCACGTGTTCACCGGTCGCTTCTCCTGCCAAGAGTCCCATTCTACTCCCCTCATCAAACATTCATCCTCTCTCTTTATCTCTCAGAGATCATTACTGCCAGGCCTATAAATGGCCGGAACACAGCGATGGATGTATGGTGCGTTTGCTTCAGAGGTTTTTGTTGTATCTTTGCATTATTCATTATCACATCACCACTCTGTTAAAATAAAAGTGTGTGTGGAGGGGGGGGGGGGAATCATTAGAAGTGCTGTTCCAGGACTGACAATAAACATTAGTGAGGGAATTAAAGTTAAAGTTATTGCGATGAGAGCTCATATTTTGTTTTTCTATGTTTTTAAATCACATCATTTATCTAGCTAAAAAAAACAAAATCCAAGAGCAGTAAAGATTCTTTTTAATAGATGCTTTAATTGCTCTTAAAGCAGTTCTTGCCTATGCAAAATGAAAGTTTGATTGCAGATATTTTTGGGGGAATACCACTATGCAAGACCACACAGTTGTATTTCCACCCTGTATGTCAGAGTGTCTTTGTGTATTATTCTGATATTATCTCATTTTTATTCAGCTATCCATTAACACTGGAAATAAATTGGACCCGACATTTAATTGAGAGGCTCTTCCATACAAAAACTATGCATAATATTCTTAAAAGCCCCAGGAAATCCAAAGTGTTTCTTTAAAACATTTAATACGTTTTGTTGTTGTCTTATTTTATTTTAATTTATTTACTTTGTATAGTCTTTTTCTATTTTAGTCGGTGTGCTTTTCTTTGCCCTTAACTCTTTTTACTTGACTCAAAGAGCCTGCACAATAATTCCTATGTGCCTGGACTGTTTGGTGTATGCACAAATGACAAATAAAAATCTTGAATCTTGAATCTTGAATCAGGACTGTGTGGGTGTAGTGTCGTCCGTGTGATCCATTTTTAACAACATAGTCATGTGGCTGAACAGTCTACGTATATCAGCCAACCAACAATACCGACAATTACAAAGAAAGTCATTTAAACCTGAGAAATGCAGTAAAGCCCCACAGCAATAATCACTTGTCACCAGAACCCTTATTAAAAATGAGGAGCTTGAAATGTAATACCTTAACGCAGTGGTTCCCATAGGGGGTCTGGACCACTAAGGGGGTCACGAGATTTATCTAGTGGCTTACAAAAGGACTCCCAATATAGAAATTATGAGAAGAAACTTCTGATACACATCATTATGATTTTACTTATTTATTAATCTTTGCTTCTTTCAGGCCCCTAAAGATTATTAAAATGAAACAAACTTTTCTATTGGGGAAAATCACTCTGATTGAGCTTCTCGCAATTTATAGCCAACCTGTGACAAGGGACTGCACGGAGACTTTGCTTTATCTTGCCATCGCGTTTGATGGTTCAAGACACTTTTAACAGTACTTGAGAAGTAAAGAGAACTTGACTGAACACTGACCTTCTGAATTTTATCAAGCAACTGCCTGGAGAAATCTATTTAGGATAGGGAAACTATAGGATATTTGATAAAATATCCTAAATGAATGGCAAGTTCCTCTGAACAGAGAGTCATTTTAAACATGGACATGTGTTGGACAGAGGTGGAAAGTGGAAACCACACATATGTGGTTAACCTTCTAACACTGTTCCGGTCAAAAATGACTGATTTACACATTCCCTGTACCATAAATATGGCATTTTAATCAGATTGCCTCAAGACCTTATGATATCCTTCACTAAAGGCATTTGAACACGTAACATTCATTGTGACTACTTTCTTTGAATTTTGAGTGATTTATTCAACTTAGTCACACTTCTTTTGTTTACGGTCATAAATGACCGCCATAGGAAATGAATGGGAAAGAATATAATTTTCATCCAGGAGATAAAAGACATCTCCATACACCCACTCCTACAACTTTCCTGTGCTTGTGTACCCATTCACAGGTGCAAAGCTTCCATTTGCAAGGGACACTGCACCATGACTGAAATTTGCCATTTGTGCATGTGAACCACCAATGTTCGCACACACATGCATGCACACACAGACCCACTCACACACACATGTACACCCATTCACACACACACACACACACCCACTCTCACACACAGACACACACACACATACTTCATGTTGTCAGTTCATGTTGTCATGTTGCCACTTGTGCATGTGAACCACCAATTTTTGCACACACATGCATGCACGCACACACAGAAACACACACACCCACACACACACGTTGTAGATGTTAATGTTCTAATAAGGTTCTTTTACAATAAATGTTCTATTAAAAAATACTTTTTGTCATTTTTATTGGCATTTATGTTCAAATAAGAGCAGTTAAAACTGTTAAAACAGTAAATTAAGGGGGGTAGCAACAAACGTGTTTGAAGGTTAATCTACGGATATTAAAATGCTCTGTTCATTGTCCTGAGTAATTTTGATTAACTACTCCTTCGAGTGCCACTAATCCTGTTAGTATTACTGAAGTCAGGATTTATTTTAATAAGAATTGCAAGCAGAAGAAATCAACAACAGTTCATCGTCACAATTGAAATTATTGATGCAGCTGACCCAGGACTTACCTGGGAACCTCTCACACATACACAAAGAATGTGAAATGGTAATAAGTTATTTGAGTCATTTGCAGCAGTTCATTTTAATCAGAGTCATAGCCACATCATTAATTATTTGGGAGCTTCTGCTTTCACTTGAGTAGGCTAAGTCCATGCTATATATTTCTACTTGAGTTGGAATCTAGTGAAGGTATAGTGTTATTCTCAGTTTAATGTGTGATTTCACCATGATTTTATCAGGACTACATCGTCAGTGACTGTTATTGTAAGCGGACTTTGCAGACATATTGAACATGTACTTTATGTTTGATCTGAAATTAAAAACCAATACATCCTTAAAACATACACACTGAAAATATTTCCATTCATTCTGCGAATCTAAAATTAGAGCCAGGATTCTTTTTCTATCGTTTTCTGTCATTTCTTATCTTTCTTTGTCACTTTGCCGTTCTCTTTCACGTAACACACAACTGTGTCCTATTAACACGAGTGCAGATGTACTATCAGCTCACAGAATTCAAATCAGTACATAAATACCTACATTTAGAGTGGTGCAGAGGGACATTCAATATTTCATTTAACAGATGTTATGGACATCAGGTGTACAGTATAGACCAGGCTTAATGTGATATGATACTGGCAGACATCCAACTTCCAACCGATGTACCTCACCTGCATATGTGTGTGTGTGTGTGTGTGTGTGTGTGTGTGTGTGAGAGAGAGAGAGTACACAACCATAAGGAAAAGTAAGATATTAAGCCATCCCTTTTTGATAAGACGGGAGTGATTTATCCAACACATTCACACGATGGAATTTAATTACTGGTAGCTGGTAGCTAATACAACCCACATTCAGCCCCTTAAAACAGCTTGGCATGCTGTAATAACAGACTTGCAATGCCTGTACTAGAAAGATCAGGGCATTCAAGTTAAGCTGCTACAAGTGAACATATCTCAGAAACAGCCTTTCCTGCTTTGGTTTCTCTTTGCAGACAACTAGTCATTTTTGCATTGTTTGTTCCAAACAATTCTCAACATGCGGCTACACAGCTCTGGTCGTCCAGCACCCAATGTAATTAACAGGGTTCCCAGCGCCCTAATGTTACACTGGCAGTGGGTCCCCTTCGCATTAAGTCAAAAGTAACAGGTGAGGCAGACTGCAGTCAGGACTGAGGTGCAGAGGGAGCACAGGTCAGACAGCGTCATCTCCTTCTGTTCCTTTTTTTGTTTGCTTCTGGATTCATATGATGGCAGTGGAGCATGTTCTTCTTCAGTCAGCCATGACCTGAATAATTTACTGTAATCAACATCTTCAGCTATGAGTGCTGGGCTCACACATCATTTCAGTTTCTCAGTCGTATAGGAGGAGGATTCCTTAATTTTATTATGTAAAAAAAAACTCATATACAAATGGTCATTTAAACACTTTCTTTATGTATGAATCTGTGTTGGATGAACTGATTGCACTGCACTGAGGGGGTTTCTATTGTATTTTATCTGCTGAACATGCAGCACATATGCCCCAGGGATTGGAGGAAGCATCCACATTTTGCTTCCCTTAATGACTTTGTCCAGCATTCGCCAGAATTGCGCCTTTGGGTATTCATTAATATTACCAGTATGTTTAGAAATGTATTTTTAAACCCTTGATGATCGAAGAATTACACAGAATCACCCATCTATAGGAAGATATGCTAATTTGATGTTAATCTGCACTAGTGTGGTTCTATAAATTTGGATTATTTTATTCCGAGATGGAAAAAGACAATAATGATATATTATATATCTGAGCATCCTCAAACTATTAAGACATGACTCTGAAAATAGAAACCAAACGAAAAGATGAACCGTGTTCGTGAAGATCATTTTCTTCTCACCAGCACCCTGTGGCACACAAACTAATTCTCAAGTTTTTGACTTTCAAATCGACTTTCTCGGTAATGTTTCGCACTTTTTATCATACAAAGCGATCAGAGATATGGCGGTTGTTGTGTGCTGCAGCGCCTGTTTAGTAGTTTGTTAGCAGCCTGCACATGTGGAGGGTTGTGCAACGAGTAGACATGGCTGTAGTCAGAGACGCAGTGGTAAACAAAAATGATGTAAAAATGTGCGCATTATATGGTAAACAATCGCATATAGTGTCAATAAAATAATGCCAGAAAATACGCACTGATTTATTCCTCCATTCCCTTCGTCTTTAGATTACATTATTATACTTTAAGGATGTGAACTACAAAGATAAAAGGTGAGGTCAACTCCTCAACAAATTCAAAAATGAATACACCTGATTTCATTCTCTACAAACCTCAAAGCTCGTAGAAGTTCACAAAAAAAGCACCTTCAGGCATCCAATGCACAGATCAGTCAAGACAAATAGGCTACACACGCACATCTCTTACCTGTGCAGGGTTCCTCAGTTTCCAGCGCTGCCGTGCGATGAATGGATCGTGCAAACCCAATGCATATCCTTTGCAGTACTGTTGAGGGATTGTTTAAGCCAAAGTGGCGTGGATGTGCACGACAGTGGAGCTGGATGCACGAATGAATGAATGAATGAATGACTAAAGGAGGAGAGTGTGCCGCTGCCTGAAGTTTGAACCGGGTGCAGCTGAGCTGCGTGCCAGGAGCTGTCCTTGGTGCTGGAAGAAGAAAAAAAAACCACAACGACGAGTGCGCCCGGGTAGCCTACCCCGAGGTCTGATCCTGCTGATAGCGGTTCAAAAAGTCACATTTCCTAAACAGATGCAACTGGCGCACACTTCATTGTTCTGATGGGGAAAATAGACGTTTTACTTTCTTGAGCATCAACTATGAAATTAAAAGACCAATCTAGATGCGATGTTTAGGATGCCAGATTATCTGGTTTACCGCTCAAGAGAACTGGCAATCGGACACAAAGTTTAAATTCTACCAGTTACTCGAGCAGGCTACGCAAAATTGTCACAAAGATGTCTTTCAGTCGCTTTGTTCTAGTTTGTCATGTGTTGGATCGGATGCGGAGAAACCGTAAGAGTCTCTATTTGTTCAAGCGGTCACGAGGGGGGGTACAGCAGGCTATATATTAAAATAAAGATTCTTTGGAGACGCTTATCTTCAGCGGTGGAAATTGTATTTGGGATCCGCAAACAAGTTGTGACACAGCACGAGTGTGAGGTCAGACCCAGATGGCACAGCGATGCGCGCAGGGGGACATGCGCTTTGAGAGGGCGAGCTGCGAACCTTTCCCCTACTCCTGCAAGAAAAACAGCTTCAGACACGTATTGGTCGAGAATCTTAATTTGTGTTGAAACATCTCCCCCCATCTCTTTCCACGTGCAATGTAATGAGATTAATAATTAACATCATGGGAAGGCAATCATCTCTGCGCCCTCAAATCTGCACGACACCCCTGTGGGCTTCACAATTAATTAAATCAGTTGTTGACCCAGTGTGTCATCGCAAGTCTCTTCCAGTCTGAGTTTCATTTTTGCCTTTGGGCAAAGGTTGTGCTGGCAGGATTTAAACTAAAAGTGCAACAGAGGACATCTGTCCCTGCAGACTGATCACACCTCTGTAGGCAGTACAGCTACCAATCTCATAGTCTAATCACAACACAAAATGCCAGCCACAGACTGTTAAGTGCAGATATTTTAAAACTTGATTTCTCCCATAGTCTGAGAATGAACAATTTGGGCGAAACGTTAGTACATTTTCTCATGAATTGTTCTTAGATGGCATGAAGATTATGCGTCATTTCTATATAACAGACATGCAAGAACAAAACAATGTAAAGTATTAAAAGTACAACATAAAGTATCTTAATAAGATGCAAGAACAGCTTTGATGCTACTTAGATTCTCAAAGTCTCTGGAGGGACAATCACCAGTCTTTCAAAATATATTCTTTTGGTTTGTCACCTACAGTGTATCATGTGGAATTATGGGTTGTGTTCTTTTCTGCACCTTGGAAAAGTCTACAATAGCCAGACTAATATTGAATTTTTGAGGAACATACAGATGTTTGACTTAATAAGATACAGCGAGGTAACAGTTGATACTCTTTTTTTCTACATAAGCAGCACATAACAAACAGGTGATAAATAAAACTGGTTTTCTGGTGGACACTGTTTCTAAATAACCTCAAACATATCATTTGATACGTTATACGTTACGTGATATGTTATATTTATGTGATAAGCTAATATCTGCCATTACATTAACCTGAGCAGGAGCAAAAAGGACCTTTTTTTCTCTCTGGTTGATTTAATCAGTAAAATTACTGTGCCTACTATGGTGTTGGATTTGGATGAAAACAGTTGTACTTATAGGTCATAATGCTCAGTAAGGACCACTGGGTAAAAAACACTTGTCCATCTAACATAAATAGTCTGTTAGAGCCTATTCTTCCTCTTCTGCTGTACTCACAGCTGATTAAATATACTGACACAAATGCCATACCACTCATCCAAATGCTGGTCACATTAACCCAACTCCTGCTAAGGTGACAGAATTCGGATACAATAGGATTATGTAATGACCTTTTAAGAGTGCTTGGGCTTCTCAAAAGTATTGTTTTGTGCGCACTGATTAAAAATGCCAAGTGTTGGGCACCCTGGTAGCCCACGTAGTTGAGCTTGCGCCCCATGTACCAATGCTCAGTCCTTGCTGCAGCGGCCCAGTTTTGAGTCCGACCTGTAGCCCTTTGCTGCATGTTGTCCCCTCTTTCTACCCCCTTTCCTGTCTGTCCTATCATATCAAGGCCCAAAAGCCCCAAAAATAATCAAAAAACAACAAACAAAAAAAATGCCAAGTCTGCCTGAGGGGAAATTGCTCCCTCAAAAAAAATCTTAAAATAGTTTTGCTTCTCTTTCTTGACTTGCCAACATACATTGCGCCATTATTGGCTCCTTCTTAAATGTTTCTCTTTTATTCAGCTTTTGAATTCAGCTCTTTGCCTTTCCAAAAGAAGCAGCGGAAAGAAGCAGTCATTAAAATTGGAAACCATGAAAGTGTTTAAGACAGAGCTTAATAACTTATTAGGCGCTAACTCCTTAACAACAATGTGTCCCACTGCCACCGACACTTTGCAACATCTCTCGGCCTCTGTTGGGATACAGACAAATAAAAATGGATAAGAATTGTCCTCAAGAGTAGAGCAGTAATGATGTGGCTTTGTATTAAAACTTACAGATGGCTATTTTTAAAAGACGACTGTATAGAATAAGGGTTATATGATTTTTTTTTGTGCAGCGAAATCTAAGCACAACTGATTCCTGTCAACTTAACTTTTCATTGGAAAATTTTATTACAGACAGAAAGACACAACCACGGCAATGTGCTGAACATTACTTCCAATGTCTCACAGCACCAACAATTTCAACCTATGAACATATCACAACTAGTCTCTGGAAAAGAGTGAATTTTGGCTACAAACAGAACTGTAGACTGGTTCAACAAATCGACTATAGAAGAGAATATTACGTTAAAATCTAAAGCAGTTATCTGAGCAACAGGGTGACAATAAAATATTCTGTACAGTATCCAAGGGGAAAAGTTTGCATCTTTGAATTGAATTTTACTGTAATTCCTAGTCCTGGTGACTTGGAGGGTTTGGAGATGTTACTGGTGTTGATAAAAGTTCTTTCTGCCTCAGACTTCTGAATTATCTCCTGTGTGATAGATATTCTCCACATTGGATTTTTTTTTTTTTTTAACAACACACTGAAATACAGTAGGTCTGTCAACATTTTTACAGCATTAGGTCCTACACATTTTCACCCCATCATTACTGTATATCGAGACACCAAAGTCGGGTAATGCACACCAACACATTACAGACAAATCCTCAGGACATGGGAAGTGGGGTACAATATCAACTGTTACACATGGGCAAAAAGATGCTGTATGATGATCCAGGAGAGCTGGTGTCAATGTCCTTCCTCTGATGTTAATCTTAAACTGAAGTGTCACAAGGAATGGTGGGGATTTACACAGGATTACAGTTTGAAATGAAATATATACTTGAACAAATCTTGCCTCTCATTTGCCACACACTATGTGCAGAGAAAATTAGGTTTACTCAAGAAGGCTTAACCAAATGAATGGTCTGTTGTATCCTGACAGAGTTTAAATATAGGATCAGTAATTATAAAAAAAAAAAAATGAAATGAGATTACAGTATAACAATAGTACAGGCTTCAAAAAGAGAATCAGAAGGCGCAGAGATACGGCATGTTGGTCACGGCATAAACAGCTTTAGATCCACCAACAAGATTACATGACAGATAACCAGCGACAACTGAGAAACTCTCTAGCATGCCAGTGTTACATGGCCTCATCTCTTTTCTCTTCAGCATCCTCCCTACTCCTCTCCATCCCCCAAGGGTTGCTTCTTCTCAGCCACCAGTTCAACTGCTTCTCTTGCTCCGTCTTCACCCTCAGGGACCTCCGCCTCTTCTCCATCTTCTTTCTCTTCCCTCTCTCCTCCTGCCTCATGCTCCTCCTGATCCATGTCAAGCTCCTCAAAGGACGAGCCGCTGCCCATTGACTCGTTTGAGCCCCTATCGCTGTTGTCCCTGTGCTTAATGTCTTCATTTGCATCCATTATGTCCCTCAGAGGCAGGGAAGATGCCAGGGAGGCGGCTGTGGAAGCAGCCAGGGATGTCTCTCTGCTGTCCCAGGGCACACCGCCGCTCACTGAACTCACATCACTGTGGGAGTCTGCACCTGCAGCAACACAGGAAAGAGGCACAGATAAAATAGGCTCTAAATTAGCAAAATAACTAACTAAAAGATTATAGGAAAGGAAAACCCAATTAGAGTGAACTAAAGGTGTTGTGTGCTGATGTATTATAAGCTAATATGTTGTACGTATAGTGTTGGATATTCCTGGGTGGACCTGGAAAGAAGTCAATACTACCTCCACAATTCAGAAAAGCACACTAAAAATAGCTATGATGGTGTTACCATCAAATTACAAACAAATTAACATTTTGACCTGATGATGGCACTAGAGGAAAAGTCAGAGCATCATCAAAGTTATTACAATTCATCCTTTGGGACCGTAAATATCTTTACCAAATTTCATGACAATCGCTGCAGTAGTTACCAGAATATTTTACACAAAACCACAAATGTCAACATCATGGTGGCACTAGAGGAAAAGGGGATTAATCCTCTAGGGACGATGAATATCTGTACATCCATTACGTACAATCCATCCATTAGTTGTTGAGATATTTCACAAAAAAACTAAAATGTCAATCTAATTGTTGAGATATTAGAGTTTGGACCGATTGACTGCCAGACAGAACTGGCTAAACATTTTTTTTTTTTTTTTTTTTAATCACTATTTTCATATAGAAACAAAGGTTAATATACAGTAACCAACATTAACATTATGCCTTGTAACCTCATTAAAGATGATGCAAGAGTGTAAAGATGTGTGCCTATGCATTTTCATTCTCTCCCATCCTGTGTTGGCAAAATAACGTTTGTGTTATGAAACTTCTGATTCTTTGGTCACTTAAAATTCACCAGATCTGTATGTTTAACTTACTTTATTATAATGATACCAACCCCACTTCCTTCAGCTGGCGAGCCTGGTTATAAAGCTCGCCAGCTGAGCTCATAGGACCCAGATTGTTATTGTTAAAGAGAGAAAAGATCTAAACTCAAAGATGAGTCATAGCCATGTTAGCAACATCTGCATGCAACATCTGCATTAGATTGCATCTAATGTTCCTGTATTGTGCTGCAGTACAGCCAACTATAGCTCTGCAGGAAGGGAATGTTCTAGCTGCCGCCGTCTGCAGCATATACCACATATCTGAAATCATCATGAACAAGTCCATTAGCTTAATTAATGGAGATTTCCTCACCCACATCATCAGCTTGCTAATGCTTTCAGCCTAAACCTGATTCCAATTGGCCTTTGATGACGATTCTACTACAGAATAGTTATTCATTATCTCATACTTGTTATTTTTAGGTCTTTGTGTCTAAGTGAACCAGAAGTAAGATGCTGTAATGTTGTGAGCAGAAACATAGTAATTGTAAGAAATATATATGAAGCAATATGAAGGTTGAAATAACTTAAGGTTTGTAAAAAGGTCAAAGATAAAAATCTAACTCAACTGAAATGAGGGAGACAGATGAAAGCTATGAGGCCTTTGTTGCTTATACTGCCTAAAATTACAAATTAAAATAGGAGTCAAGACTTATAAATGTTAGAGGCAAATTCTGGGTTCAAAGGTTTTCTAATTTATGACCGTTATTGTATTGTTTGACAATTTTACCCCTCTTGTTCTTCTGCAATATACTGACATTTTTGAAGTGAGTATATCTTATTTGGTTTAAAATGAACAGCCTCGATATAAAATGTCTTCCACAAATAAAATCTGACTATAGTTGACTTGACTATCCCACAGGACACTAAAACACTATTGTCCGAGCTATTTTCCTGCTGCTTTCACTCTTCAAATAAATCTCATCCACACATCAAAGTGTGTTTGCACTAAATGTGTCATCTGGTACCTGAATACAATAAACAAGGAGTCTCCAAGCTCCTTGCTAAGGTCAGTCTCTCCTTTTCATTCCGTCGAATCTTCACATCACTCAGCAATCTAATTATCACATCCAGCAGATTTGATAATTAGTCCATTTAGGTTATTTATAATGTCTATTAATGGGCCTGTTGATTAGCTAGCAGGTCCAAACAAAACTTCTGGGAATGATCTTTAGAGGAACAGGTCCATGTGAATGTGATGGGACTGAGTTGTATTGCTTTAAAAGTGATTTATGTTTCATGTACTTGTTGCAGTAAAAGGAGATTTCCATAGAGACTCATTTTACAATAAAAGGGATTTTACAGGAAATAATGGGACTATTTAGGGTAATTGGGTGGACAGTCCCCCAAGGAAGAGCCTCAACAAACTGGAAAACTTTCACCCGCTCTACAGCTGCAAGCAAGTCCTGAAATTGGTACCCTGGTTAAAACCAGCTGTGCCTCTGAAAGTCTTTTAGATAACATTTGCCTAAATTAGTTGCTAAATTGGGCCCATTGGGATTATTAGCAGCGAATCAAGGTCTTGTTCTACCAACTGTTTGGAACAGAGGAGAGGATTTTTAAGGAGGTAATTAGACACTGATAGGACTGAGGCATGCTGAGAGTTTGGAGAATCAGAGTCTAAGTGGATGGTGAGAAAAGTGTGGCAATAAAATGCATAAACAGAAGTTAAGAGGTGATACAGTAGATGGATCTTCTTGTTTACAAATTAGGGCTGGGAGGAAGGAGCATTTACGGCTACTCATAAAAATATGCACATTTTGTAAATATGCACATGTATGGTTGTACATGTATGTCATAGTAAACAGTGTGTTTCTCAGAAAAAAGCAATTTCTTTCCATCCAAATTTAAACCAAATTCCCAGAAAATATGCAAAAGAAAATGCTAATGAATACATGTTTCCATCCACTACTGTTATGTTAATATTAGGAGTTGGCCGCATTAAGATTAGCAGCTAGTGGCACTAATACTCCAATCAGATGCCGTGAAATCATTGCAGAAGAAGAGGGCACTTTGAAATGATGTTTTCAAAAGAGCACCAGTCAAACCTCAAACAAACAAAAACAATGTAAATATGGCTTTTATGTTTGTTTCATGTATTACTTTGAGGAAGGTTACAGTCTCCTCATTGTACCGCACAGATCTAATGTTTCCATCATCTTCTTTGCACAGTGGAGACGAAGATTCAAAGTTGCACTCTTCATGTCACTTGTCATAATTTATTCAGTTTCCATTGCACTTTATTGCATTTTGCTTTCATTGATATGTCAAATTTTCCACCTCAGCCAAGTGTAAAACCTTTTGTGATTTTTCTTTTCAAAATTGTGGTTTTCAAAAGGTGGATGGAAACACACTTAATGCCCCTCCTTAGTCAAGAGGGTTAGGGCTTGTTGCATCACATTTAACATCGAAACATAGCCACATCTGATGGTAAGTGATACCTACCACAATTCTCACACAAATTAATAGAGCTTAGTTACCTAATGGTGTGTAATTATACAGTGATTACAAAAAAATAAATAAAAGCCCTGTCTAACACTGGTTTGTGTCCTCAAATGATTAACAATCTTCTCGCAGCACAAACAGTGGCTGCTGTGATCCCCAGATTATCATAAATGTGTTTTCATTTTGTTTTGGTGTTTCCTTGCTGTCAGGGTGCTCTGTGATGGTAGAAATAGGACAAATGTTCGGGCACAGGCGGAGTTTATGTTCAAGAAGGTCTATAAATAAAGTGGACACTGGAGTTGAGGGATGAAAAGTCGAAGGCAATCTCCCAGGTGCCGGAGCGGGATTTCCACAGTTGGCTTGTCAGACAAAGCTTAGCTCCACTGATTGATCTGTCTCTCATTAAGAAAGCTCAGCTGTGTCTGGGAACACACACACACACACACACACACACACTTTCTGACTGTGGCATACTGAGCCTTAAAACTCATGTAATAAACCAACAGCCATGATGTAGGAACACTGCACACAAATAGGCAAGACATTCATATTCCCTCACACCTGCCTTCTTCTTGTTGTACAACATATAACACCTGAGCTGACTGTGCAAATGTTAAAAATGCACACCTCAACAAAAAGAGTTTCTTCAGTTGGAGAAAAAAAAATCTGATTTCCTACCACATACAGTAAAGCTGTATAAAGTCTGATAAAAGTAACACTTTGCAATAGAGATTTGGTCCCTCTTGAATCTCCATTTATGTTACTGCTACCACCAATCACACAATAGCTCCTTATTAACTCTCTCTTGTGCAGAAATCTCACATTACTATAAACAGAGCCTAGAGTACACATGAAGTGTTTTTGTATCATCTACATTGTAATCCCAAAGGCTGGACTTTTTGTAACACTCCTTATTTGAACTATTTCTTCTATTTGATTCCATGTGAAAAACTTGAATTTGACTTTCACCCCTACCATACCCAGTTCCTGCATGGGGGTCTGAGACGATGAGACGTTATATTGCAGTGTGTGTGTGTGTGTGTGTGTGTGTGTGTGTGTGAGAGAGTGTGTGCATGCGTGCATGCTAGTAAGTGGTGTGGGAAAGAAAGACACCATCATTTAAAAAGATTAGAAAACATGCAAGATCAACTTAATTCTATCTGACATGTTTTCTTGCCCTTTAGTTCATTCTTATTAATTCCTCATTTGTAAGAAAAGCAGGCCATGATCAAAGCGTCTCGGTCTGGTGATGCTGACTAACTAATTTAAAGTTGTCCAGTAAATAGCCTTGACTCTCAGTCTCTCAGAACTGTCCATTGTCAGTTGCACCACAGCTGACAATTGTGCTGTTACGGTCTGAAGTTAGGCTTTACATGCCTCAGGCAACGCCACTCTGCTTCGATGGCAACCCCAATCTAAACATGCCAAAGACCTGTAAACATGTGCAGATCAAGACCTTCTTCCTGATACACCTTTCACATTGTAACTGTTTTACAAGGGATGTAACATGATCTAAGCTCAACTGGTAGACAGCACCTAAATCAGCCCACCTCCACCCACTCTGCCCCATCGAAGCAACACCATTTTCTTTCTCTAGTGATTTGTACAATGACAAAGTCAATACTGCCATGGGTCCAGCCTACAGGTCCAGCAAGTTTGAAAGAGTGATAGCGGCAGAGTAGACATTGCACATGAAGACATACTTGTAGTGACAGAACAATTACAGAGTCTCATATATCACATAGTCCTCAGTGATCAAGGGAAGGAGGAGAGCCAGTGCGGTGTTGGACAAAATAAAAGTCTCCTCTATGTTTTCTCACCTATAAAATATTCCTCTATGTTTGCTTCTAACTGACACAAGCTATAGTCTCAATAGAGCATAACACAATTGCCATTTGATGAATCAGTTGTATTTTCTCAGTGAAACAAACATTTCTCTTATTAGTTCTTAGTATCTGGAATTATGTTGTTTGACGAGATTTATGGCTAACACTGTCAATTATTTCCTAGTAGGGGCTCAATAGTAACAACTTGGTTGGAATGAACACAAATGCACAGCTGTACCTGTAATGTCAGTTCCTCTGTCCTCGTCAGAGTCCTCTTCTTTAACATCCGTTTTAACCTCCTCCTTCATCTCTGGAACAAAGAAGTCTGTCTGGCGAGACAGTGGAACCATATAGTTGATGACATCTGAGCTACAGATCTCAATGGTTGGGAATGCACACAGCATCCTCTCCTGTGGAAGAAAAAGAGACAGTGGACAGTTAGATGTATAACATAAGGCATTGTTACCCGGTTTTGTGCACAAAAAAACTAAATGAAATGAAGCCTGAATATCAGCTGAATTTTGCACAACACAGCTTCACAAACTTCCACGGGTCCCTCTAATTAAACACCTTTTATAATTACATTGTGCTGGGATTGGAAAGAAAGAGATGAGCATGTAAATTATCATAAACTGAGACTAGCGGTCAGTTATACCAAAGAACAGATCAGACTGAAGATTTAGGGGGAAATTTGTTTCTGTCGTTCTGCTCGATTAACTGCTTGATGGTCACACAATGACAACATTTGGCTTGAGAAAATATGGACAACGTAGATAACTGTGATGGTCTTAGAAGGGTAGAATACTTCAGAGGAGCAAGAAATAGATATGTAGCTTTAAAATGTCTTCACTTTGCTGACATAACAGTATGTCTTTGGCACATTAATATAAATATGCCCACCCATTTTAGTCCATTAAAGTTGCATTGCCATCCATATCTACAGTGGGGAGAACAAGTATTTGATACACTGCCGATTTTGCAGGTTTTCCTACTTACAAAGCATGTAGAGGTCTGTAATTTTTATCATAGGTACTCTACTGTGAGAGACGGAATCTAAAACAAAAATCCAGAAACTCACATTGTATGATTTTTAAATAATTAATTTGCATTTTATTGCATGACATAAGTATTTGATCACCTACCAACCAGTAAGAATTCCGGCTCTCACAGACCTGTTAGTTTTTCTTTAAGAAGCCCTCCTGTTCTCCACTCATTACCTGTATTAACTGCACCTGTTTGAACTGGTTATCTGTATAAAAGACGCCTGTCCACACATTCAAACAAACAGACTCCAACCTCTCCACAATGGCCAAGGCCAGACAGCTGTGTAAGGACATCAGGGATAAAAATTGTAGACCTACACAAGGCTGGGATGGGCTACAGGACAATAGGCAAGCAGCTTGGTGAGAAGGCAACAACTGCTGGCGCAATTATTAGAAAAAGGAAGAAGTTCAAGATGACGGTCAATCTCCCTCGGTCTGGGGCTCCATGCAAGATCTCACCTCGTGGGGCATTAATGATCATGAGGAAGGTGAGGATCAGCCCAGAACTACATGGTAGGACCTGGTTAATGACCTGAAGAGAGCTGGGACCACAGTCTCAAAGAAAACCATTAGTAACACACTACGCCGTCATGGATTAAAATCCTGCAGCGCAAGCAAGGTCCCCCTGCTCAAGACAGCGCCTGTCCAGGCCCATCTGAAGTTTGCCAATGACCATCTGGATGATCCAGAGGAGGAATGGGAGAAGGTCATGTGGTCTGATGAGACAAAAATAGAGCTTTTTGGTCTAAACTCCACTCGCCATGTTTGGAGGAAGAAGAAGGATGAGTACAACCCCAAGAACACCATCCCAACCCTGAAGCATGGAGGTGGAAACATCATTCTTTGGGGATGCTTTTCTGCAAAGGTGACAGGATGACTGCACCGTATTGAGGGGAGGATGGATGGGGCCATGTATCGCGAGATCTTGGCCAACCACCTCCTTCCCTCAGTATGAGCATTGAAGATGGGTCGTGGCTGGGTCTTCCAGCATGACAACGACCCGAAACACACAGCCAGGGCAACTAAGGAGTGGCTCCGTAAGAAGCATCTTAAGGTCCTGGAGTGGCCTAGCCAGTCTCCAGACCCGAACCCAATAGAAAATCTTTGGAGGGAGCTGAAAGTCCGTATTGCCTAGCGACAGCCCCGAAACCTGAAGGATCTGGAGAAGGTCTGTATGGAGGAGTGGGCCAAAATCCCTGCTTCAGTGTGTGCAAACCTGGTCAAGAACTACAGGAAACGTATGATCTCTGTAATTGCAAACAAAGGTTTCTGTACCAAATATTAAGTTCTGCTTTTCTGATGTATCAAATACTTATGTCATGCAATAAGATGCAAATTAATTACTTCAAAATCATACAATGTGATTTTCTGGATTTTTGTTTTAGATTTCGTCTCTCACAGTTGAAGAGTACCTATGATACAAATTACAGACTTCTACATGCTTTGTATGTGGGAAAAGCTGCAAAATCGGCAGTGTATCAAATACTTGTTCTCCCCACTGTCTGTGTCTACATTTGCACCCTCCTGTGGTGTGTGTAGAAAGTGGAGAGATTATAAATATTATACTATATTTTCTCTAAAGAGGAGATTAGCCTTGCATAATTTTGCTACATGCTTTCATATAGTTCTCAGGAGATTGCAGAGATGTAAGAGTGCAGCAGGAATGAGACCTGGGTAAGCTGCAAAGGCCGACCTCAGCTATGATCGGTTGCTAAGTGACACATGAATGGTTTAGTATGAGATACTATACAGGAATACATGCAAGTTCTGCAAAATCTAATTGATAAACAGTTTGCACAGCTTTACTTAAATATATTTTACTCTAGCCACACAACAAAACTTTACCTCTCCTGTGGATGAAAAATTATATTCAACATAGATTTTCTTTCATTAATGCGGGTCCACTGTTTATCCATACTTTTCAACACATCATGCTGTATAGGTAGCACTCATTTCCTCATTTCTATCACATGTCTTAGATCTCAACAACAATGAACAACACATCTCTTTTTTAGCTACAGTTGTGGAAGACATATTCAGATCCTATATTTTAGAAAATTCTAATTCAATATCACAAAATGTATACATTATTTGATCATTATCCCTAATGCATTATTAGTGTAAGCATCATTTAACAGTTGTAGTTGGTCATAGGGAAGTTACTTTATATACAATTTGTAGTTTAAAAGGTCTTCTATTGTAAAAAGTGAGATTTCCATGTCTTTTTTTTTTTTAAATTATAAAGCAGGTTCTACTACAATACTTTGAAAGTATCAAAACACACACTCTACAGAGAAATGCACGCAGCCTGTATTAAATAGTGGTGCCTCGAAACGAGCCATCGGGACTTCAGTATGGTTGTGATGTCACAACTATACTATACTATATATATATATATATAAATAGGTAGAAAGCACCGCTACAGACATTCCCCGGCTGCAATGACGGTGCAGAGACGCCAAGAGCGCAGACACTGAAGACATAGAAATGCTGACCAATCAGAGCAGACTGGGCTTTTCGGGAGGGGGGCTTAAAAAGACAGGCACTAAAACGGACAGTATGAGAAAGATAATGTGTTTTTAAACATTAAAGCATATTAAACATGTTTTAGTAAAAACCAAAAATACAAGTAGGAACCTGAAAATTAGCATAATATAAGACCTTTAAAATAAACCAGTGCACAATATTTTATTTTAGTACTTAAGTAAATGTACTAAGTTAAATAACATATTTTTCTACAAACTGTATTTGTTGTTGATCATAACAATATATATATATATATACACTTACAAGCAAAGTTTCATTTGAAACATTTGAACCTCTCTCAGGCCTAAAGTGACCAGTTAGAAAATCTAATGTGCTTTTCTTTTAAGAAGCAGTGAACGTTCTCAGAATTTCAGAAATGCCTTGTCTCAAAATTTAATTGAAGGTACAGACTGGCAATGTTGCCATGGTTGTGCGACAAAGAGGGCTATTCTGGTCTATTCCGAGGGCTGGATTGTTTTACACCAGTCACCGGACTCATTTTCCTCTGGGTCACGGTGATCTAGGCTGAGTGATTGGTTTTAATCTAATCCTCTGCAAAATAAGACCGTAGGAGCTGGTATGAATCACCTGGCTGCTACACACGGGGGCTCCAGCCCCGGGGCTGCCAATGCAAATGAGTACCCATCTCCTTGAACCTGCTCCGATAATGAGCAGGGAAATCTAGACAAAGACAGTTCACTATACTGTAGACTCACACACCACCCACCCACCCACCCACCCACACACACACACACACACACACACACACACACACACACACACACACACACACACACAAACATTTACCTTATTAAAACAGTAACTTGTTCATAATTATCATAGTTTCTCCGTTAGCCCTCGTGCTAGCAGGGACTGCAGGTTTCCTACCAGAGACTACATCAGGTGGTTTTACTGATTAACACACCCTCGACCAGTGAGGGGGAACTCCTCAACCCTGAATATTCTCAGCACTCCATGATAGTGTGAAACCACATCTGTTGTATATGTGGGTTTTTGCCTTCAGCATAGAAAAAATGACCGGAGCCTGCAGGTGGATGCTGGGGTGGTGGTGCTAACAGCAGGCAGTGACACAGCTGCAGGGCAACAGCAGCATTGACAAGGCAGAGATGGGGAAATTGTGCAGCTTAAATAGACCGCCAAATTGAGGGGGTGTGTTTGGTAAATGATACGGGGGAGTGAGGCATGTCACATGTGTGTACGCAGTGCAGCTTGAGTTGACTGCCTGAACTAGCTCGCAGGCGCCGCTCCATTTGCGGTCCTGCGACCTGCCAGCCAAATTTAGGCCATATTGTTGATTACATTCCTACAATATAATGTTAAGTTAAGGAAACACGTTTTTACTGTCATTTTGTTTTGCTTTTTACTTTATATTTCTATATCAGTGGCATGGACATTTGGCTTATTGTATACTATTAGTATATTGGTTGATGGATCAGTGTAGGTCTTTTTTTACTAAAGAAGCCATGCTTTTGCATCACTTTGAATAAGCACTGGAAAAAGATAATCTTTAGAAACTTGTTGTTTTTAGTATGTTTAGTGTTTTAATTCTTCTTGTACTTGGCACTTACTCCTCGACGCAGCAGCCGCGGGTTCGATTCCGACCTGAAGCCCTTTGCTGCATGTCATTCCCCCTCTCTCCACTTTCAAATAAATAAAGGCCTAAAATGCCCGACAAAAAAACACATGCTTGATATGAATTGTCTTACCCATTTGAGACCTGTGCTAGGAACATATCTATCTAACATAAAAAAAAAAAAAAAAATCTCATTCTCACCTCCCAACCAAACTCTCTCCAGACGGAGGTGTTTATTAAAAGGTGTCCCTCCCTGCAGATATTTTTCAATGTTTAATCTGTGATTATAATATTCATTTCAGTTCCACTTTCTTTTGATATCCAGAGTTTTGCCCGTAGATGTATTTCAAAGAATTCTGTGACTCCACATGTGAATATTAGGTTCTTCCTTATCACTCCTTGTATTGCTAACATAATAAATTGCTTCAAAATAGATTAGAGAATAGAATTTATACATATTTGACCCACCTCCATATTTGTTTGGAAATGGTGTCACTGCTGCAAAAATCTACACAAACCCTACTGTTGCCTATTACACAGTCTGAAATCTATTTCTTTTATTCTTCTTATTCATTGTCTTATGTTACAGCTAAAGAAAAAAAAAACTACTAACATCTAGTATTAACCAATGATCAGCAGATCAAAGCAGGTCTCATCTTTGGAAGGTACAATTCACTAATCCATATTTACTCTTACCAGGGAATTGAATAAAGACATATCAGATAGATTAACTGTCCTGTCATAATCAAAACTCGCTCCTGGCTTGAATGTTTTAATTATGCAACATGCAAGATGTTCTATTTCCTCCCTGTGCCCTTTTCTGGTCTCAGCCTCTATTTCTGCTGTCTGATTGGGTGCCATCTATTTCCCTATAGCCTATCCTGGAGTCAACATGCAGCCACTTAACCTACGTCTGTGTCCGGGAGCTGCTGGGTTTGAAATGTGCTGTCCGCAGGATACGGAGGAGGATGAGACTGAACCGTCTAAAGACAGGTCAGTCGTTCCTCCCTGCCGCCTCAGAGCAGAATCAGTCCCACTTATTCTCTCATCACTGATCCATCATCCTGGGCAAAGAACCGGCAAGTGAACAACCAGTTGGTATCAACACCATTAAACCAAAAATATTCCACAGACCTGTTCCTAAATGTATAGTGGTTTTACAAAATGGGTCACTTTAAGTCCTGGCCCTTATGTTATGTAACATCATTCCTAATAATTAATGACTTTGCAGCAGTGAAATGTTTTGTCTATTAAACATATTACATTTAAATTGTTAGAGAGTAAGTGATTAATGGACAATATGTAATCCTATTATCATACAACATATCCTTTACTTTATTTCCACATGCAAATCACACTGCCTTTTATTTGAAGAGATTATTGCCAAACGTATGGTGTTGCACCTGCAAAAAACTAAAACTCATCCATCCATCCATGTTCGTCCGCTTATCCGGGGTCGGGTCGCGGGGGTAGCAGCTCCAGCAGGGGACCCCAAACTTCCCTTTCCCGAGCCACATTAACCAGCTCCGACTGGGGGATCCCGAGGCGTTCCCAGGCCAGGTTGGAGATATAATCCCTCCACCTAGTCCTGGGTCTTCCCCGGGGCCTCCTCCCAGGAGGAACACCTCCCTAGGGAGGCGCCCAGGGGGCATTCTTACCAGATGCCCGAACCACCTCAACTGGCTCCTTTTGACGCAAAGGAGCAGCGGCTCTACTCCGAGCTCCTCACGGATAACTGAGCTTCTCACCCTATCTCTAAGGGAGACGCCAGCTACCCTCCTGAGGAAACCCATTTCGGCCGCTTGTACCCTGGATCTTGTTCTTTCGGTCATGACCCAGCCTTCATGACCATAGGTGAGGGTAGGAACAAAAACTGACCAGTAGATTGAGAGCTTTGCTTTCGGGCTCAGCTCTCTTTTCGTCACAACGGTGCAATAAATTGAATGTAATACCGCACCCGCTGTGCCGATTCTCCGACCAATCTCCCGCTCCATTGTCCCCTCACTCGCGAACAAGACCCCAAGGTACTTGAACTCCTTCACTTGGGGTAAGGACTCATTCCCTACCTGGAGAAGGCACTCCATCGGTTTCCTGCTGAGAACCATGGCCTCCGATTTAGAGGTGCTGATCCTCATCCCAGCCGCTTCGGCTGCGAACCGATCCAGTGAGTGCTGAAGGTCACAGGCCGCTGATGCCATCAGGACCACATCATCTGCAAAAAGCAGCGATGAGATCCCCAGCTCACCGAACTGCAACCCCTCTCCACCCCGACTACGCCTCGATATCCTGTCCAGAAATACTACAAACAGGATTGGTGACAACGCACAGCCCTGGCGGAGGCCAACTCTCACCTGAAACGAGTCTGACTTACTGCCGAGAACCCAGACACAGCTCTCGCTTTGGTCCTACAGAGATTGGATGGCCCTGAGAAGGGACCCCCTCACCCCGTACTCCCGCAGCACCTCCCACAGTATCTCCCGGGGCACCCGGTCATATGCCTTCTCCAGATCCACAAAACACATGTAGACCGGTTGGGCATACTCCCAGGTTCCCTCCAGGATCCTTGCGAGAGTAAAGATCTGGTCCGTTGTTCCACGACCAGGACGGAATCCGCATTGTTCCTCTTCAACCTGAGGTTCGACTATCGACCGAACCCTCCTTTCCAGCACCTTGGAGTAGACTTTACCAGGGAGGATGAGAAATGTGATACCCCTGTAATTGGTACATACCCTCTGGTCCCCCTTTTTAAAAAGACCACCACCGGATAAACCACCACCCCGGTCTGTCACTCCTTAGGCACCGTCCCAGACTTCCACGCAATGTTGAAGGCGTGGAGGCGTGTCAACCAAGACAACCCCTCCACACCCAGAGCCTTAAGCATTTCTGGACGGATCTCATCAATTCCTGGGGCTTTGCCACTGTGGAGTTGTTTAACTACCTCAGCAACCTCCACCAGGGAAATTGACGACAATCCCCCATCATCCTCCAGCTCTGCCTCTACCATGGAGGGCGTATTAGTCGGATTTAGGAGTTCCTCAAAGTGCTCCTTCCACCGCCCTATTACCTCCTCAGTTGAGGTCAACAGCGTCCCATCCTTACTGTACACAGCTTGGATGGTTCCCCGCTTCCCCCTCCTGAGGTGGCGAACGGTTTTCCAGAAGCACCTTGGTGCTGACCGAAAGTCCTTCTCCATGTCTTCTCCGAACTTCTCCCACATCCGCTGCTTTGCCTCTTTCACGGTAGAGGCTGCAACCCTTCGGGCCCTTCGGTACATTGCAACTGCCTCCGGCGTCCTCTGGGATAACATATCCCGGAAAGACTCCTTCTTCAGTCGGACAGCTTCCCTGACCACCGGTGTCCACCACAGTGTTCGTGGGAATGTTGCACAAACTCATTGTTATATATAGGATTTTCTGTCCACGACAGCAATCTACTTTAAATAAGAAATGAGTGCTGCTAAAAGCACTTAGTTTGTTGGGAAGTTCATTAAATGGCGATGTAACTAGACATTGGGTTAATCAGGAATGATTAGTAAAGGCGTACACTGTGAATGTGTTTGTATATCGGTGTGTGTGTGTGTGTGTGTGTGTGTGTGTGTGTGTGTGTGTGTGTGTGTGTGTGTGTGTGTGTGTGTGTGTTTGGAAGGCGGGTTAAGGGACGCAGAAACAGACAGATATAGGGGACAGTCTAATGGGGCTTTTACAGTGCCTTTGACCTCTCGAATTGAAATACCAATAAAAGTAAAGTAAACATATAACAACATCCTGGCGCTTGATTTACTGCATCACTTAACTGACTCTGAAATATAAACATGGCCACAGAGTAACTGGGCTCTGAGCACAGCAGAAGAGCTCAATAATGACACTGTATAAAGTATTTTAGCCTCTCATGCTGTATGTGAAATGTATTCCATCCTTTCAGGTCTGGTGAATAACACTTACACAAACAATCTTCCGCTTCCAGATGTGGCTTGAAAGACATAACATCAAGCAGCCATTTTTTCAAAGATCTGCGAGTTAGCTTCGTTCTTCTTTTCATGTCTCATCTCTCTCTCTGTTTGTTTTCAGCTCAGTGGCTCTTGTAGCTGATGCCAGAAAAAAAAGAGATGAAGAAGATGGAGAATCTCACTCAAAAGGCCAGCAGTCTCACAAAGTCAAGAAGCAAACCGCAGCAAAATTCAAGAGGTCTGACTGGAGAATGATCCAGACAATGGGGACATGTTTAACTTGTCCTTGTTCTAGTGTTTGTCTGAGTACAGTATATCAGAAATCAGAATTAGTAATCAGAAAAGAAACGTATGCTGACGAGCAGATGTGCTACTGGCCTGTAGTCTGGATCCTTCTAACCAAATGGACTTATTTTTGTTCTTATTCCTGAGGAGCAAATATAGATGTAAAGTGGCATCACATTGATAATATTTCCTGCAACAACCATAACAGGTTTAATTAGAGAAAAGCTTTAAGTGATCTTCACTTTAGATTTTAGTATAATTCTCTCAAAACTAAAGGAAAAGAGCTTTTTCTTTTACACGCTACAATGTCTTGCATGAATGTTCAACGACCATACATGCAGGAATCAATAACAGAAGGAAAAAAAATAATTTCTTATCACCCTCTCCAAAGCTAGAAGACACACTATAAAGTGAAAGGCTAATGCTTATTTGATTCAACTAGAAACGCACCACCCTGCCATTACTTTCACTCCCGTTTGGTTTATTACCAACACATTAAACAGCTGGACACTAAAGGTCCTGTGGGGTTGTCTAGGAGACGTTAGAAGGTATTCTAGGAAATACAAAAAAATCACTAACTTAAATAAAAGTAGGCAAGGCAGGCGGAAGAAACATGTAGGCAACAAAAAGGCAAATTACAACACTTCATCACAACCCCTGGGATTTGGTGTAAATCAACAATGGAGGGTTTATGAGAGAATAACAAGATCTAAGGCTCCACATAACTCAGAAAATAAGAGCTCCTAGGCAACTTCCTACTTCCACTAAACTGAAAACAAACCTACACACAGCCTCGGTCCATTGGTCTGTAACAGGTTTGATTGAAAGTGAATAGTTCATGCAGCTTCTGTCATGTTCAAAGTTATTCATAATGCAGGAAATCATCACTTGAAGGAGATGATGAGGTAGCTTGAGAAGAACAAAATAGAACTTAGCATCACAGATTTATAATACCTGAAAGACCATCCAAGGGTAGATTTTTCCTTTAAACATCCCTGACTATCATTTGAAGAAACTACTGATCATACGACAGAAAAAAGGTGTTATCTTGCCAGCAGAAAGAATCAGTGACAGCACACCTCACCCTCCGGGGAGAAACCTGAGATATAGCTGAGAAGCGGTGATGAATAATGAAAGGAAGACAGAACATTCATTCAGCCCTGTATTCACAGTGACAGCTTCCAACTAGTATGGACCCTACGGAAAGATGAGAAGGCCCCTGGCCCATAGCTATGGGTGTAAGCCATTTCATCACAATGGGTTATATACAGAACACACACCCATCCATTCACACACAAACATACGGACACACTCACACATCTATTTATAGGTGGATGATTTCTCACACTGGCCCCCAGGCACACTACAAGGAAGGAAAATTAATACAAAAGTTGGGTGACTCATGGTGACAATTGGTGACAGTCCCCTGAGTTCTCTCTCTCCTCTGGTCCATTTACTCCAACTGCACTACTACAGCCACATAGTCCACCCTCCTCACACCCACCATAACCTCCTTTTCCCCTTTCTATCTGTGGAAAGAGACAAAAACTCTGAATTGGACACCTCTACCGAGGTGTGAAGTAGACTGTCCCTTATGGTCACACACTTCCCCAGAACAGTGTATTTTCATTCTGCCTGCAGTTGGGCTATTTTCTGCATCCAATTCAGCAAGCCCAGGCCTCCTCCATCTTACTTCTATGCCCTGGTGGAAGTGTGCATAGGTAGCTGTGGGTGGAGGTACCAGAGATCTGAGGACTAAAAATGGCATTGCTATAAAGGCTGTAGAGCTAGAGGAGCGGAAGGCAAGGATATGGGTTTGTTGCAACCTCTCCATGCACCCGTGCAATCAATAAGCAGAAACACTTGATAAGCTTCAAGTATAGCGACTCTGTCAGCAGCTACTGTGGTCTCCAGAGGTCTTTCACAATTGATATGGTGAGAGGCAATAAGAGTAGCTGGTCTTCCAGCTGTGGATTATAAACTCCCCCCGACAGTCAGGTAGTTCACCACTTTGATCCACATTGAACAACTATTGAATGGATTGCCATGAAATGGAATCCTACTGACTAATTTGTGTCTGGTGCTGACTAGCAAAAAAAAAAAGAAAAAAGGTGAACATGCAAACCTGCTAAATATCAGCATGTTGTCATTGTGAGCATGTTAGCTTGCCAACATTAGCACTGAGCTCAAGTAGAGTACAGATTCATACAGCCTCTGTGTCAATGCTAGTTTTTAAACAAGAGTTGCACATTTTAAGTGTATTAGTGATATATGATGCTGCAACCTGAGTTGCAGGTTTTCTTCTTCGTTTGGATCATTTCATCATTTGCACGTGTCTGAATTTAATAGTCTACTATTCAGCTGTGAAAACAGACTTTTTTTAGACTTATTTATATCAGTTATTTTGGGTACAGCAAAGCACCGCTAAGAGTAATGAGCTTTCTTTTCCTTTCACCATAGTGTTATCAGAGTAATACTTTCCCTGTATGTCCTTCCCAAGTCTTTGTCCTGTAATACCCAGTTTTAAAAAGCAGTCTGAATCCTGGTCAAGCATTTACATTTAAAACCAGGCTATTAATCGTGTTTCTCTTATTCCCTATCAAGTTTACAGAAACTTGGGTTCTCTTTTCATCTGGGTCATCCGGTCTGCAGAAAAGACCATTGGCTGCTTACTGCCCACACTTGACAGCATCGCCTCAGCCCGCTACCTCAGCAGAGCTAAAAACATAATCAAGGACTCCTCTCACCCAGGCCATGACTTTCAGTTACTCCCCTCAGGAAGGCGTTACAGGTCTGTCAGAACTCGCACATCCAGGTTCAGAGGCAGCTTTTTCTCCACAGCCATTACAACTCTAAACATTAATTTATAGAAATAGGACTTAATCATGCTGAATGATTATCTTGCCTGTTTTGCACTGCATTTGCACTTTTCCAGTACTGTGATCTTTTGAAAAAAAAAAGATTTTTTGGTGTGATAGTACGGCGTGAGTAATTGTATGAATGTATACTACTATGCACTAGAAGCACCTGTCCCATTATGTGTATGTGAGGGTATGGTTTGTGGAAGAGTATGGCGTAGGGCTGAACAATTAATCGCATTTTAATCACGATCACGATTTTGGCTTCCCACGATCAAATTCAAGTGATCGAGCGATATTTAAAATGCGTCATTCCATTCATAGAGCGTTCCGTATCAAAGTCTTTTTTTTTTTTCTTTCAAAGCTCCGTAAACCACTGTCTGATCACGTGCCTCCATGAGACAATCAGAGTGAACACAGAGACACACACACACACACACAGTGTACATGTATACTAAGAATGGGATATCATTATTTTGACAAAGATTGATGAATTTGTGTATTGTGCTATTGGGTATTGGGGAGAAAGTGCTTGGGAAACAGAAGATTTGCTGGGAAAACATGACACAAGTTGGGTGTGCTTGTGTAACTATGGCCAGGGGGTTTGTGGGACACTCAAAGATTTTTTATTAAGGAACATAATTTTTTCCACACTTTTTGGACTGAGCCGGTTTCTTTTTCTGCTCACAACCTCTCCACATTTAGAGAAAATTCGTTCAGAGGGAACGGATGACGCCGGCTGACGTTTTTATCCAAACCGACCATTAGACCATACATACATACATAACATACCTTATCAGGAGCGATCAGAATAAAGTTTTACCACGTCAGAATGACCTCTCTTCCTAGATGCTTCCATAGTAGGTTTATGAAAATAAATCGATACAAACAAACTAATGCTTGTCACTGTAGAGGATACTACGAACCAAACGCAATGTTGTACATTAAAGTTTTTATGCTTTGAGCGCGCTACAATTCAGACTCGAAACGGGCGGTGCCAGTTGCAGTGCAGCAGCTGACTGGTTCGCGTGTGACGGTGGTGTTGCGAACCACTCAGCTGATTCATTCAGAGAACGAAGCAGTTGCTGCTTCGGACGTCATATGTCACGTGATTTTTTTCCGTACCAAAGCAACCTTCGGAGCAGTGGTTCAAATGGAATTTTAGTTAATGGTTTGAAGCACGTATCGAAGCTTCAGTGTCAGAGTGCCATCGCTACTTAGTATCCTTCAACAAAGGAGGAATGTAGCACAATATGGATGTGAAAGCAGTTATAATTAGCCTATGTGACAATAAAATTAGTTTTGGTTAAAATCAACAAATAATCGTGATAATTAATCGTGATCTCAATATTGATCAAAATAATCATGATTATCATTTTGGCCATAATCGTGCAGCCCTAGTATGGCATGTGTGTATGAATGTATACTTCTAGGCACCAGAAGGAGTAGCACTTCAATTTCGTTGTGACAATGTCTTACAATGGCAAAAATAAATCATGCTGATGATTCCGATTCTTTTACATGATGTTTAGGAACTCGGGTTGCTACAGAAAAACAATAACCAGCTTCCTTAAGTGCTATAAACACACTGAGTGAAATGCATAGTTCTTTGTGAGCTCTGAATGCAGCCTTCGAGGACAAAAGTTAATGTGCCCTAAAGGCCTACAGTAAACACTTGCTTTAACGCAAACAGTGTCTTTACAGCAGCTGTGAGATTTCCTTCTAAAAAGGGATTCAACAGAAAGCACAAGGCCATTAAGAAAACCATTGGAGAGGTTTGCAGTCAATTAGTCCTGGCCATTAAAGCTTCAAAATTCAGTGAACCATTGCATGGAAAGGAGGATATGGAAATACATGAATATGAATTGTGATTAATTTAAACAGGCAGACAGATCCCCTCCTGTAATTTAGATCTTAATCTCAGAGTCTAATGTTAGAGATATTCACATCTCTATTCTAATGAGATACAATTAGGAGAAGAGGATGTGGACATTGGCTGAGTGAGAGACTGGAATATCTATTCTTTTCTCCTGCAGGCTTCTCATGTACGGAGCACCTTAGATATATGCCACATAAGTCCTCTACACACTGCTGCGGTGTCTATGCACAAGCATACCAGAAGGCATTTAGTGGGACTGAGAAATTATTAGTGAATATATTCTGACCTGTCAAGTGAAGAGGGCTTCATTTTGCAGAAGTGGCATTTTGTTAAGTTTCAGCAGTATAATGAAGCTCACAAAAACAGGAAACCCAAGGCAGATCATTAAAAATGTTCCTAAGTTCCATGTGGCATCCTCATAGAAACATGTGCAGCCAATCAATTTATATATGTTCATACTGTCAAGACATAATTAAAAAGGCAGCAACTGAAGAAAAGTATTGCGTCCACAGATAGGAAAATATGTGATTAATGTAGCAGTAATGAGTTCTGTCTGGTATTTTGAAAATGGCCAAATAATGAAGTGACTGACTGTCCACATTATAACAAAGAACTGTGAGTAAAAGAAACAGCCTGCACAAGATTAAAAAAAAAGACGTAATGGATGATGAAAATCATTCTTTCCAAACAGCAAAATTGATAATCAACTGGAAGAAACAAAATTCTTTTAACCAGGCTTCACTTCATCTATTGTCCTTCACAAAGTCCTAGCCAGCCCGGCTTTGTAGCCCTAGAAATGAGCCATAAGGCATTCTACCACCTCTCTATGAATAAACCATGGGTACCCATCCTTGGCATTCACACAGGAAGAGGGCATACACCAGCTCAAAGCACACCTGTGGCCATGGCACACATACTAAATTAAATGCAACTGACAGGGATACAACAATGACGGACAATTGAAGCCTAATTTTCTCTTCAGATATTCTATTAATTTGCATTAAAGTAAATAACAAAAATACCATACTGTATCTGCTTGTTCCAATATTTAATTGATATGTTTTTTTTAACAGTGCCATTACGTCAAATAGAAAATTCTAGATGTCTTGTGCATCCCTTTATGCCCACACACACATTTCTCCATGATACAACCTGACATATTTGTTATCTTTGGTAACCTTGGTTACTTAAGCATAATTTATTTAAAGTTATGTGGGTTTTGAACAAGACAACATGCTTTTCTAAAAGCTCTGCCACACAGACTAGTAACTGGTAGAACTAATTGTCAAAAGTCTCAGCTCTTCTTCTGAGACAGTAAAGTCCCTGTCTTCCTGTTTTTACAATTCTTCCCCTCCAACCCATTGCTGGGCATGTGGGGAATTAGGGCTGGGCGATATGGAGAAAATCAAATATCTATCTAAGATATTTTTGACCAAATACCTTGATATCGATACCGCAACGATATTGTAATGTTGACTATTGGTGCTTTCACAAAATATTTACACAATGAGATCTTTGATAAATAATCATCAGTAATGTGGATATAGTGACTAAGTGGGTAAAGGCAAATAATAGAACAGTTACAACAGTCTGGTAATTTTTTTTTTTTTAAGATCCTTTTTTGGGCATTTTCAGCCTTTATTTTGATAGGACAGCAGAAGACATGAAATGGGAGAGAGAGGGGGGAATAACATGCAGCAAAGAGTCGCAGATCGGAGTCGAACCTGGGCCGCTGCGTCGAGGAGTAAACCTCATATATATATATATATATATACACACACACACATACACACATACATCTTCTCTCTCTCTCTCGGAGAGAGATGTGTATATATATATATATATATATATATATATATATATATATATATATATATATATATATATACATACACACACACACACACACACACACACACACACACACACACACATACATACGCCCGCTCTACCAACTGAGCTATCTGGGTGCCCAACAGTCTGGTAAGTTCAGAAAATGACATAACTTTACTGTAATGCAGCCTTTAAAACCAGGAAAAGACAACACTTATGCCATATTACAATATCCAAAATCTAAGACGATATCTAGTCTCATATCACGATATTGATATAATATCGATATATTGCCCAGCTCTATGGGGAATTGAAAAGCTCCAGAGCAGAACACTAAGACCTCAATATCCATCTCATGTCAGGAGCTTTACTCCTTAACTAGAAAGTTAAAAAATTAAGACATATGAATACCACAGACCATACCAGGTAATGCTGACCATCAAATGGATCCACACAGCCTTGAAAATGTGCAATGAGAGTTGAAACTATGCATGAAAACCACGTTCTTGTCTTTGAGCTAAGAAGTGAGACGACATATTCCGATTTGGTCAAGAAGCAAAGTATTGGTGGTGCAAGATGAAAAATCAAGGAATAACAAAAGTTACAATTTATCCTGGGAGGGAACATGAATGTCTGTACCAAATTTCATTGCAAGCCATGCAATAGTTGAGACATTTCACTGAAATCCAAAAAGGTCAACCTCATGGTGGCACTAGAGGAAACGTCAGAGGATCACCAAAGAAATTTGAATTCATTGTCCGTGACCGGAGTGGTGGAAAGACTGACCGAACAAATGGCATTACCATCTTTGAAGCCGATCCGTTAGCACGGCAAAAAAAAAAATCATGAGTAAAGTGTGCGTAAATGAGCCCACAAAGAAGCAAGTATAACCTTACCATAAGTATGTAGACTCTATCCTAACACCTGCATCCTTTTCCAGAGGAGACCATGGAGCAAAAAAAAATTGTAACAAGATTACGAGGAAAAAAAGATTACAATCTAAAATCCCAGAGATGTTGGGTACCACCTGGTTTTGAGTAAACATTGCCCTGCATGTGTGGCCATTCATAAACACAGTGGGTTGAAACACCAAGCTGAAGTTTGAAAGATAAACTACAAAATCCTGCTGATAATTTCTTTCTATACTGGCCTATCTCAACTCTGAATATGAGCCAATGTGACATCCATCACAATAACTAGTCCTCAAAGCAATAGTATGGCCAATATCTCCTTTTGGCAGAGTACAGTGGCTAATAGGAGTTTAATTCTGTTTGAGTTTTTTAATTAACCCCCATAATCTGCACATACTGCCAACAGAGTGGTGATCGAGAAGGCAAACAAACTTCACTTCCATGGCCACAATCAGCGTGAGTGGAACAGAAACTGGGTCTGATCTTCCGACTAATGCCATGTTTTTAAGGGGTACCAAAGATAACAATTTGTTTTAAGCGCCACGCCTCCATGCCCGAAGACCAGGGGAAAACATACAGGGAGGGATGATCTGGTGTCAGCTCCAAGACACAAGCTGTTGGATCTGGGTTAAAGTAGCTATACATCTCCACGGGGCAAGAGCAGGTTTAAACCATAGGCCACCCACTATTAGAGCTCTTTCAGTGTGGCACAACGGCAGCCTAATGGTTACAATTAACAGTCCCTTCTGCTGACAAAGCTCCTATCTGAATATCCCCTCTGTGCTCCTCTCAGCCTGATCCTGCTCTAATGACTGTGTTTTATGGGTGCAGTGAAAGAGAAACCCAGGCCAAAAGATGGAGCAGGAATGTGAAGAATACAGGAAGAACAGATTTACAGAGAAAGAAAAAAAATAGACAAAAGTTAAAGATAAATTTAACAGAAAGAGTTTTGAGAAAATAACAGAAAACATGACTCTTGGGTTTAGACAAGTGATAGTATGCCGTAATATGAGATATATTGCCAGATTGAAGGAAAGCAGGAAAGCTATTACATTATAAGAAATATTTGAGACAAAAACATTGCCAACCAATTCAGTTTTATAGGTTTGTTGCGATGATAAACTCAAACACTGATTTAAACCAACTCTTCATGATGAAGGCATTTTTTCACAGTAAACCAGCAATTTTAACAAAGGCGATATTTGTTCTAATGCCTATTATTAAATAAAGATTATGGTGAAGAAATAGAAACTAGAAAAGGTTCATATTTTTTGCTGTTTGAGGAAGTGAACCCCAGAGAACAGGGACTCAAACAAAGAGCTGAGAAAAAGAGCAATAAACACCAGCTTAACAGTATTTTTGTTTCAATTCGTTTGTCCACTTATTTTGCTCCAATCCTCAATTAAAACACAATCTGTGAAAGAGGCATAGTAATTTCTTCAGTCACGTTTTGGAGGCAAAATTACTTTAACTTCTTGTGAAAATAAGCCAGTTCTTCTGTGATCAGTTTTTTATGGTATGGTTCTGATCATGTTTAATGTCTAAATGATGAAGAACATTGCTTGCCTTATGATGCTACTGATTTAGTTATTATGTTGTTCAGAATAACGCTTGCATGGATATTGGCAATCGGAGGCAGACAGGCCATCTGGAAGAGTGGGAGTTTTCCTGGTGGGGCGGTCGACCAGTGGGCTGGTGACGAGTCTAGCAACACCAATATAAAATCAGTCTCATGTTGTTTGATCCTTCATTTGGCTGACCAGCTGGCTTCATACAGATGTGAGTCTGGCAGTGTTTAAATTCACATCTCATGAGGCCATCTTTCTGCCCCTGCCAACTTCACTTACAGTAGGTACAGTCTGCCTCCACCCAGCTAACAATTTGACACTCTATCTGAATCGAGGATCAAAGGGCAGAGGGTGTCCTATGCTGTAAAGATTGTAAAGCCCCTTGAGGTAAATTCGGGATTTGGAATATTGAGCGATATTAATAAAATGTACTTTACTTTTTGTGTTGCGTTCAGCTACATGTTGAAAATACAAGGTGATATAGTACAAACAAGGGAGTAAATATTACCATAAGATGATACTTAGATCTGGTTATGTATTTAAGATCCATATGTTGAGTGAGCTCAGATTTTGAGGGTGACTGATGAAAATCAGCATAGAGCCTCTAAAGATAGATTACACTGCAGGTACTCTAGTCAGTATAGCATCAGTCAAAAACATTAGTTAATAATTTCATTTGATCTGTGTGATCCATTTTCTATTTTCTATTCTGACATTTCAGTTTATTTGACACGGACAATGCCCACTGGTTGACAGAAAAAAAAAAGTTATTTTATATCATTTATTTTAATCCGTTTGTGGCCAGGAACATAACATATACGTTTTATTTAAAAGTTCATTTAAAATATAAAAACATGCAGATGACAAATGTGTAACACAAAGAACCTCCCACCTTATTGCAATTTCTCATACAACTCTCTTCTCTAAAGAGCATATCACCTTGCTCCAGAGGACGCTGACCCGAAGCCCATTCCATTCAGTTTGGCCACACCTCACTAAGTCTAAATTAGTATCTCAATAGCTAAGAAATTGCTCATCAGAAAAGCCTGATGTCAGAGGGAAAAAAACCTTCCATTTGCATGTCTACTTCACTGCTTTCCATCACTATTTCTATATACTGTCACTCTACTTCTGGTACTCATTATGGGCTGTCCCTGGAGGTAAAACTTTAACTTCCGATACCTTTTCACTGCCTGTCCCTCTTGAAATTCACTGAGCTTTCTCTTATTAAATACACACCCTTTTAAATACGCACTGCTTTTATGACACTAAAGCTACACATCAAAGATATAGCTTTGTACTCTGCTACTTTAAAGGTGGAGTCAGCGATTCTAATCCAATATACTTTTGCCAAATTCAGTGAATATCTCTACACGGTCCGCTACCCGTCCGTACTGTGTGCGCGCTAAAATAAAATAAAATCCAGTGTTCATACACAGCCCTGGCTCTGTATATGGGAAACAAACTTTTTACGTTTGTGCAGAGGACAGGGGGAAGGTCAAGGATGTAGAAGAGAAAGGCAGTGGGAGCAAAAGGGACGGTAAAAAAAAGGGGCACTGATGGGAGGGGTGTATTTGTTTGGATGTTAAGTTCAAATAACAACAATCTTTCTCCAGAATTGCTGACTCCACCTTTAATGGGTTTCTTTTTACTTACAGTTTCTGAACAGTTTTGTCGATTTAGTTAAAAAGGAGGAAATCGTTCTACAATGTTTAATTCATACTGTCCTATATATTGATGATGCTGCATTACTTGAAAATGTAACACTAGTCAGCATTTCCTGATGTAGAGGCAGTCGGCTAACTTATAACCACCCAGGAGAACTAATCCCAGACACAGAGACACTGATGAGATGGACATTTGTAGTGCTGAGCTGCTGCATGAGATAGATTTGTGTCTTGGACCTTAACTTTCAGGTCTTTCCATGTTCACATTCCCAACTTGTCAACAAATTACTAATTGGATCGTAGGTTCCCTTAGGAAACCAGACAGAGATATATGCCAGCAGCAAAGTTGCTTTCAGTCAACATCAAACACCATCAGACCTGAGAGGGTCTGCTCAGGTCAACACTAACGCTGTCAGACCACATGAATTACATTATTTAGTCTTCAAGATTTTGGATGCTCCAAACAAGATGGAATCCATAAATTGTCTCTACCTGGCAGAATGTATTGAGCTGTAAAGTCCAGTCCGTAGGACACAAGGCCTTTCAAATAAAATACCGAAACATTTTTCAGTTCCACTGCAGCACCCTAGAAAGAGAGATGGGTCTTCAGATAAACCTGCAGCTTGGCAGGTAGTTTTTATCGATTTTCTACTGGAGCTGACAGGAACATAGATGCCGGAAATGTCAACACTGACTTCTTCTTCAGTGAAACACATGACACTAACTTCAGCCTGACAGTCTTCCCTAAAAGACACTGCTGCACAGAAATGTCAAGAAAACTGAAGAGCTCAGCAGCCCGCGACCCAATATGGTGTGAATGACAGCAGCTCGGAGGCACATGTTCACATACTACAAAAGAAGGACGTGTAAGACAAGACGACTCACTACTAAAGTATGTTTGACTGCATATGTCAGAAGTTGTAGTGTATGTTACCAGCAGAAAGAAATCTCATACTTTTAATGAGGAAGTTGTCATTACAGCACAATAATATACCATTTCTAGAAGAAGGGAAAGGATGTAAACTTTAAGAAAAGAGAATAATTATTTTGGGAAACTCTTACAGTTCAGATAGCACCATACTTCAGACTCTTAATCAGAATTAATCAGAATGAGAGGAACAAAGATCTATTAGTGCTAGTCTATCCTTTAAAACTGATTTTTCACACTATTCTCTGGTTGTCTCGCTGGACCAAGACAGGTAGGTACTCCAACCTGTGTACTGTCTGCCAACTTCCAGTTATGTGGTTTAGTCGGTTATGTTGTACCTCTGCTCTGGGCAGCCAACTTAACTGAGCTTGTTGCCAGGGTAACTGCCTCTGCCAAAGATCCCCCTCTCAGTTTTCCATGGAGACCGGATACTTTGATAATCTGAGGGATTGCAGAAGATGTGGGGGGAGTGTGGAGTGGCTGCCAAATGTCTTTTGAAGCACAGGAGTTCTCTCAAACGACCAAATTTAAAAAAGAACAAATGCCACCAGTGCGACTGCGGGTTATTGAGATGTCTACGTTCTGTCACCCACTCATTTGTAAGGGGTGTTTTCTTTCTATTAAAAATGTACAATTCACGACAACATCATCATCTTTTTTATGATTTATAAAAATAGTCTGCAATGTTTTATAGCACAAAATAAGAAAAGTGGCCCCAAGTAAAACTGATCGTCTTGGGGCACTGGACGTGTCCAACCTCAATACCACTATTCCCCGTTAATTTTGCCAGTCAGCAAAGAAAAAATGATGTGGACAAGAGATATGACTAATCTTATTTTCCTAAAAATCATTTCCTTTTTTTAAGGAAACTGTTCCCTGCAGGTACAAGGCACAGCTATGTGTTCTGTTTAGGAGTGATTTTGAGGACATGTTTGTGTACCAGGAGCAACGTTTTGTGGTCATTATTATAACAACTGTTTGTTGACTTGCTCATGCTTGGAGGAACATGCTCTCTGAATTCGTTGGATATTCAAAAACGCAGTCTTAGTCTAATGGTTCCTTTAGTAAAGAGAGGATCCCTCAAAATTCCCTTAAAACATGGGAATACATTTAACTTTCAGAATCTCTATTAAAACCAATTTACAACATTCTTTAGGCTAATGGTTTTCATCCTTAGTCTCTAAAAAAAGGTTTGCCCCTAAGTTAGCTTCATCATGTTAATAGGATTTGTAACAGAGTTGAAAATGATGTTGTTATGCCAGTGAGATGATGAAACATTTTAGAGATGATTCACAAGCCTGGCTGCCAAAAATGAAATAAAATTAGATCAAAAACACAGAAAACACCATACAAAAAAGAAATTCCAGTAAATTCCCTCTGTTACCAACAGACTGGATCCCAGTGTTATGAGATTAAATAAAACTCACAATCCTTTCCAAAATAGAGTTTAAAATCCTCATTCTCATGGAATTCTAGCATAAAATAGAAGAAATATGTTGATAATGCACCATCTTGATTTTTTTCTGGGGAGACACCGGAAATAAAAGTAGAACTACCAAGTGATATTGTGAAAATTTCGCACAAGCTATAAGCAGAAGTGGCTGTTTAATTCTCAACATCATGACAGCTACTAAAGTAAACAACAAAACCTACAGCCCAGTTGCCCATGGGTAGAGAAAATGAGCAATGAATGCAAATGAATCAGGGAAAAAAGAAAATGTAAATGTGTTCCCTGCTCTCCACATAAAACAGCGAAACAATTTATCTTCATTTTCAGCCGAATATGAAAAAAAGTTCCCCAGACTTGAGAATATGGAGAACAATAAGCTGCCAACGAGTCTCAGGGGACAGTGGATCCATATGAAAGTATTCCTCATAGCTGAGGCTGTGCTGGTGACAGGAGGGCGATGAATGAAGGAGCAGTAGATTGTTCTGTTCTCAACAGTGGCAGAGTAATGCCGTTATGTCACGTTATTAATGCACAGCAAACAGGGAGCATCCTCGATTGCAGATCTTCACCCGATTAAAACTGTCAGATGAAGTGACGAGAGATATACTATTTATAATACTGTACATTCTCTCCAATTAGCATACGTGTGCATAAGCAAAGCAACCCACACACACAAAACACACAGTATAAATTGAAGCCTTTTTTATGTCTGATATTATCATTTCACTGGTTTCTGGCTCTGCACTGATACAGTATATTTGGAAAACAGACAGACATATTACACAATATAGTGTATATAATAAATGTGTGTTGACCATTATTTATCAGCATGACAACAAACATACTGGCTTCATTACACACCAAAAGACAACAAAATGAATCAGGTCTATTTTACTTCATATACAGTACTAGAGAAAACTTGTAGTAACTAGTACAACAAACTAGTACATCTTAAAGAAAAGGTCCACATTTTGTCCATCACATTCCCATTTGTATGTCAAAAGAGTTATTGGATGCTATAATTGTTTCTCCACTCCATGCTGGCCATGAAAAGATCTCTTCCTAATGCGTCTCTAATGTTAGTAATGGAGAGACAAAATCTCAGGCTGTTCAACTGAAACTAATATAAAAGGTTTCATCAGTCTGGGTTAGCCAAATCAAAATGTAGTCGTTTTAGTACAAAATTACCTCTGGACAAGGAAAAACACGTTAACGCAGGGTGTAAATGCAAGCTAGTCATCAACGGATGTACATTTCCAGGATCATTGCCTGACATCCGGCGCGTCCCTCACCTTCCGCTCTCTGTGTGTTGCCGAAGTCCTTTCGCTTCAGGAAACAACAACAAGCTTCGAGCTAGCAAGCTACACACTGAAAATGACAAGTTTTAAAGAAAATTTGGATTGTGCAATAAGGCAGGCCTGCTTGGTTCTTTCGGGGAATGATTTTAAAGATTTACAAAGAATATGTTTATTTAACTGGGACATTTAGGGACCAATTGCGGGGATTGCGGTGGACAAAGTACACATGGCGTGTGTGTATGTCTACTGCAATCATATTTACAATACATTACATACTGTGAATCGTTTTTTTTTTTTAATTGAGAATCGTTTTTAACTCGAAAATAGATTTTGAATCGACTCGTGAGCCTAAAAATCGATATCGAATCAAATCGTGACATTTTCTGAATCGTGCACCCCTAGTCAACATCATATAATATAGTATTTGGCGTGTTCTTTTGCGGGGTGCAAATGTTCCACCAAAACAACTACCCTCCCGAGACCATTTTGCAGAGCCACTGTTGCTGCGTCCTGAACATTGACTGTAAGTCTATGGTCCTTATTATTGGACTTATCTATAGTCAATGTAGTACCTACAGTAGATGGCGGACCGACACAGTAGCAAAATAAGGTACTGCTGTTGACAGGGGGCAGCAGCAAAAACATATTTTAGCAACCTAAAAAAAAGACAATTTAATTTTTATATTATTTATTTTTAAATGTACACTATAGTTTCTCCTCTCTAGTTCGGCTTGTTCAGTCTCTCTGCTTCTGTTCTTCTTCTGTATACTCTGGCTCATAAAGGTAACCTTGTCTCCACAGTGAACGCATTTTGTGCAGTGGAGCGGCTCAGTGGCCAGCAGATCAGACTGTGGCTGTACTGGGCAGCTTCCAGGTATGAATGTGTAACTGTGTGAATGTGACAGGTCGTCTCGTTCTCAATCGACTTACCTGGATAAATAAAGGTTAAATAAAATAAAATAAATAAATACAAATCACATTATTATACCAGGTTTCAATGGAGCCTGGAGTGAATGAATTTAACACAGAACAAGGACTGTGAATTGTGTACCCCCATCTCTTACAACAGGAAGGAATATCTTCAGGGCTAGTATGGACAGGAGAAATAATTACAGCAATAATACTTTCAAGACAGTCTATCCCTTAGTCATAGCTGTATTATTTACAGAGTTGACCTGTGCCACATATTCTGGGGCTCATCTGTATGTTATCCATTTCATTTTAGATCTGCCTTCACGGTCATCGTCTCTGATCTGCAAAACAGTACACTGGAGTCCTGCTGCAAAGTGTGTCTGCTCCTCCAGGCTTGAACTCAGTAGGTGAGCTACATGCCATAAACCTTACATATAAGAACCCATAATTATACACACAGGACACCAGAGGAGGAGGATGTCTAGCGGTCTACATGGCAAAACGTGCTCTTCACGCCTGTGCTCATGTGGCACTCTTCATTGCACTCGGGTGCATCCCATCACCTCTTGCCATCCTGCTCAGCAAACCGCTCGGTGCCATGAACATTTTTATGGTATTTCACACTCTGCCCTGCTCTGCCTCATTCCTCTGAGCGAAGGCTTCCGGAATGGCATTAATAAATTGAGTCTCCCTGTTAGCTGTCTTAACTTCAGTACACAGAGTCACTCAGTTGGCATTTGTGACGTTCCTTGGGTCAGAAGGGTAGGTTTGTCTGTAGCATTTTATCAGCTGTAAAATGCCCACTGGCTGCCGCAAGCCTGTACACTGCATTAATTTCTCATTATCGGTCTGTATTTTTCTAGTTGTTGGCGTGGTATAGCCTGGGATGCATGATGAACTTCAAGAGCAGATACAGACCTGGGGTCTCATTTATAAACGTGGCGTACGCACAAAACAGGGCTGAAAATGTGCGTACGCCACTTCCCACGCAAAGGTTGTGATTTATAAAAAACTAACTTGACGGGAGAATGTGCGGTCCTCCACGCAAACTCTGACCCATGCATATGCACATTTTGGAGACAAAATAGGAATTGGCGACGCAGATGGTGAGGTGGTGAACTGAAGTCAGACTGCAGAAAGTAAATGGGAATAACGATTACTCATAATATTTTCAAGTATTGATGCCTCATGCACATTTTTTCACTCCATATCATCCACGTTACCATGAAGATTAAATCCAGCAGTGTTAATTGCGCTTGTACTGAGTGATAGTTGTTCTATAAACACCTCAAACTCATCGTTCTTAATGTTTAATCGGCGCTGTCTCGCCGTCACATTGTCCGCTACAGAGCGCAGGAGGAGGGGATGGCCCGACTGCATGGAATACATGATAACATTTAAATACCCTAGCATTAGATAACGGCAGGACACAGCCTAAATAACTAAATATCTGTCTTTAATATAATGCATATATCATCAAATGTGAAAGTCTGAAAATACAGCCGTTAAGCTCTCGCGCAATTGTTACCCTTAATGTCCTCATTATCAGTCTGAACTTTAATACTGTTTGTGACAAAACCTGCATGAAGAAAAGTTTGTTTGCCTATTAGACTTTCTTTTGTCTTCAAATTGTATCTCGGGGTGGGGGGGGTACCACTAGTTGATGCTGTGTTGGCAAGGTGTTAACAATCACAAATTGTTGTAAACATATAAATACTGCGGTGACCCCCTTGCGTAATGCTGCATTATGGTACTGCATGAGGACTACGCCAATGGAAGAATCAGGAGAAAAAGAGACTTCAGGGACCATGACGATGACTAATATGCCGATTTAGATTCCCTAAAGCCGCGCTCTTGGATCTATGTAGATCAGGTTTCCCTACACTGTGCAAGAACAGGCCAAAATTATGATTCAATTTGCAATTCCTGAACATCGGAGAAGCCTTTTGCTTTTTCTCCGCCAGTCATCATGATTCGCTGTAACAATTGCCAGTGTCATTCATATACTGATCAGCATTCACGAGGTGCTTTGCATTGACCATTTATGGTTAAAAATGGGCGTGTACAGGGCGGGATAAGAGGCTGATCCATGTACGCACACTTGTAGGTAATCTGTGATTTATAAAGGGAACATTGCTTACAGGTGTGCGTACGCACGGTTTTATAAATCAGACTTTTTTTTGGCATACGCCATTTTGGGCTTTTGGGCGTACGTACACTTATAGTAAGGATCCTACGCACAGTTTTATAAATGAGACTCCTGATCCTTAATTTTCTTTTCAGAGAAGGTGTCCTAAACTCTGGAAGTTCACTCACTTTATCTGAAAGCATCCGTTCGATCATCCATGTTGTTAAAAGGCTCCTCCTCCTTACAGGCCCTTTGTCTGCACCTCACCACTTCAACTCACACCCTCCTACTCCACCCCTCCCCCCTGCTCTACACCATGTCCTCTACAACCTGAGGACCTCACCCCTCCCCCCACAGTCATCTCTACAGTGTCCTTCACGCCTGACCTGGTGAGAAGACAGCTGACTAGACTCCACTCCGGCAAAGCTGCTGGCCCAGACGGTGTATTTCCCAGGGTGCTTAAAGCCTGTGCCCCCCAGCTGTGTGGAGTACTAAGTCTAGTCTTCAGCCTGAGCCTGCACCTACAGAGAGTCCCCGTGCTGTGGAAGACATCCTGCCTCGTTCCTGTGCCAAAGACGCCGCGTCCCAGCGGCCCTCAGGACTACAGACTTGTGGCTCTGACGTCCCACATCATGAAGACCTTCGAGGGGCTCGTCCTGGAGCAGCTAAGGCCTATAGTCAGGCCTTTCACTGATCCACTACAGTTCGCCTACCATCCCAGCCTGGGAGTTGAGGACAGCATCATCTATCTGTTGAACAGAGTCTACACTCATCTGGACAAGCCTGCGAGCACTGTGAGAGTCATGTTCTTGGACTTCTCCAGTGCTTTCAACACCATCCGTCTGGCTCTACTGGGTGAGAAGATGACTGCGATGCAGGTGGAGGCTCCCATCGTGTCCTGGATTGTTGATTACCTGACGGGCAGACAACAGTACGTACACCTAAAGAACTGTGTGTCTGACAGGGTGGTCAGCAACACTGGGGCTCCACAGGGGACTGTCCTCTCTCCCTTCCTCTTCACCCTCTTGACCTCGGACTTCAACTATTGCACTCAATCGAGTCCTGCCACCTTCAGAAGTTTTCTGATGACTCAGCAATAGTTGGCTGCATAGCAAAGGGTGATGAGAATGAATACAGGACTGTTGTGGGCAACTTTGTCACTTGGAGTGAGCTGAACCACCTGCAGCTCAATGTGACAAAAACGAAGGAGCTTATAGTGGATCTGAGGAGGGCGAAATCATCTGGGACCCCTGTTTCCATCCAGAGGGTCCCTGTGGACACTGTTGAGGAGTACAAGTACCTGGAGGTGTACTTAAACAATAAGCTGGACTGGACTAGACACGCCGAGGCTGTCTACAAAAAGGGCCAAAGTCGACTCTTTTTCCCTAGGAGGCTGAGGTCCTTTAACATCTGTCGGACGATGCTGAGGATGTTCTATAAGTCTGTTGTGGCCAGTGCTATCTTCTTCACTGTCACATGCTGGGGCAGTGGGATGAAGGTTGCAGACACCAACAGACTGAACAAACTGATCAGGAGGGCTGGTGATGTCGTGGGGGAGGAGCTGGACACATTGACCACCGTGGCTGAGAGGAGGATGCTGTCCAGGCTTCAGTCCATCTTGGATAATGTCTCAAACCCTCTCTACGACACATTGGCCCAGCAGAGGAGCACCTTCAGCAGAAGACTCCTCTCACCCAGATGCACCACAGAGCGCCACAGGAAATCTTTCCTGCCTGTGGTCATTAAACTTTATAACGCCTCCCTCAGAGAGTCACACACCCCCCTCTCTGTAATCATCTCATCTCAACATAGACAATCATTTCTCTTTTTTATTGCACTATTTGCACATTAACATTGTACGTTCCATATTTTATATATTATTACTGTATATTTGTTTTTATTATATATGTTAAAAGTCTGGATAATATATGTTGTTTGTATACCTGGAGTAACAAAAATAATTTCCCCCTGGGATTATTAAAGTATTTCTGATTCTGATGTCTTCATAGCACTTCCATTTGTATTCAGCACCATCCCACATAACGTATGCATTTGTATTTGTGTGTGTGTGTGTGTGTGTGTGTGTGTGTGTGTGTGTGTGTGTGTGTGTGTGTGTGTGTGGTCAAGCTCATTTTACTTTATAGGTGGTGGACCAAATGTGAAAACATCAATTTTAATAATGTGTCTCTCAGGGGGCTCACAGGGCTGTTTGACATAGCCTGACACTTTGACATCCTTTATGTTTAACACTAACCTTTCCTCCTGTTGCTAATTTTTCAGCAACAAACAAGAAAACTGCCCAAGAGCAGGCATTGGAGGTAAAGACAGGCCAATGAAAGGCACATGCAGTGCTTGCAGTGACGAGAGAAGATCTATGAGGAAAGTGAAGGGCAGAGGAGATGGAGAGGGATGTGCCTTTGACTGCTGATCCATAACCTGTGTCATGTTGAATGTTAAAATACCACATCTGCCTCTTAGATGAAAAGCCCTCCCCTCACCCAGCTAAATTATTTAACATCAGCACCAGGGCCGAATGCTACTTAAAGTGCTCATATTATGCTCATTTTCAGGTTCATAATTGTATTTAGAGGTTATATCAGAGTAGGTTTACATGGTTTAATTTTCAAAAAACACCATATATTTGTTGTACCGCACCTTGCTGCAGCTCCTCTTTTCACCCTGTGTGTTGAGCTCTCCGTTTTAGCTACAGAGTGAGGCATCTCACTTCTATTCCATCTTTGTTGGGAGTCGCACATGCGCAGTACCTAGGTCAGCACTACAAGCTAGTCAGAAGCAGAGTATGAGGGCGTGCCGTGCTAGCAGCTAGGCGAGCATTATAACGTGTGTTACAAAGTGACGCACGTTCGTCACAGAAGTAAAGGTTGGACTACAATAGAGCTGTTTGGAGCAGTTTGTGAACAGTGTTTTCTGATGGAGATGGTAAGTCCCTTTGGCGTGGACTCTGGGCTTTTTCACTTTAACATTCACAAAAACCTATAACATGCACTAAAAAAGATATATAACACAATAAAGGAAAGGGGAAAAGCCAAAAAGCATAATATGAGCACTTTAAAGGAACATGCAAGTGATTATGTACTTTTTTGCACACATCTTTTAAATTAATTTGATGATATCGCTGGGCTAATTCCTGTTGCACAGCTTTCTTGGTGTAATTTGAGCCATCCTTTTTGTCCCCGCTGTATGAGCAATGTTTAATAAAAAGGTTAAAAATTAAAGAAATATCTCATGGTCACTTTTCAGGTAAAGTTTTTCTGTACGTATCTAAATGTATTCCAGTCAGTGTTTAAGAATCATGACTGCGGTTTCTCTTCTCATAATTTTGACACCTCGTTTTTAATAAGCTGCACAGGTGAGTCATATTAGGCTTAATACAGTACCAGTTACAGTATGTGTGAGCTTTAAGGTCTGAAAATCATTTTAATCACTAGTGTGAATTCCAGGCAAGATAAGGAAACTTCACTTCATCCGTCACAAATACTACAAAACAATGTAATGTGGAAAGGACTAATATCTAAAAAAAAATCACTACATACCAAACACAAGAAAAATGATTTAGTAAAAAGAGTAACACGGGTAAAGTGTCACAGGCCTTTACCAATGATGACTGAGGAACACTTAAGGTGTTCATAACAACACATCAAACTGCCTCAAAAACCCCTTAATTGAATGAACATTGAAAGTGTGAACAAATACACAATAAGCTTTAACAAATTCAGATTTTTAAGTATTCAATATACTGCCACTCCCAAAAAAAATAAATAAATCAAGCCAGCCTAGTTTACTCTGGTTGTAAAAAATAAATATGACTAGGTTCTGCCTGAATTATTGGTGAAACAAACGTTTGGAGCCATTTAGTTAAACTTTACTGGAAACTATGGAAGATTGAGAAACTCTAGTGCATCGATGCTAAAACATCACGCACCGTTTACACTGAAGAGCTTGAGGTTTGCATTAACACGGCTGCTTGTAAGGTGGGGGAAGTTCATTAAGCTTTAAACTGAATTAAATTCTGCACAAAGCGCAGACAATATTTGCCACATCTTATGTTGCTATATTGACTGGCTGTCTGAACAGCTGTCAGCTTTGGTTTTGACAGGGAAAGCCCTGTGCAAACTAAAGTAGTTGCATAGCCACCTGTAGCTGTAAAGAATGTTATTTGGGCTCAGGAATGTCTGGTCTCTCAGTATATCTAGACTGGAAAATGTCCAGCTACATTGTGCTACTGCTATGCTCCACATTATTATAATAGCGTAGATGAGGAAGGCATATTATTGACAGTGTGTGCCTCTAACAAACAGTCGGTGTGAATAAGGTTATGGTTTCAAACCTCTTTGAATAAAACAATGAAAGAGCCACTAAACCACTTATGGCTAAGGCCCTTTTCCCAGCTGGATGATACTGCTGACCGCAACATGCCTGGGCTTTGATAGCGGAGGTGTAGTGGTGAAAGGTGATGGATGAAGCACAGCTTCCATTGTCCTCTCAGGAACAAAGGCCTTCTTTGCCAGTTGTGACACATTGGGACACCTTACAATGGTACTCAGCATCAAACGTGCTGCACCAAGCCATTAGATAGCATTAGATGGCAGAAATATCTGTCAATCCTGTTGGAGATAGTCTCGCATACCTTCCTCCACAGTGCTGCAAAGGAGGGTCTGGCTAGTCCACACAGCATTCCAGGATGGGAGAAAAACATGCCCTGGTTTATTGGCATTTCTTTAAACCAATCACAAGCCATGGTCCCGCTGCAAAAAAGCCTCGGGAAGGAACTTGTTTTGGTGGAACATGTGTAAATTCAAAAGTTGTTTTAGTCGTGCAACAGAAAACTCAGATTGGACAGATAGTCTAGCTAGCTGTCTGGATTTACCCTGCAGAGATCTGAGGAGCAGTTGACCATAGTCATCATAAATCTTTTAGAATGCCAACACAAAGAAAGCGGAGGGTAACGGACCTCCGGCCAAAAACTGGGACATCCGGTGGAATTTCCGGCAGCACCAGAGCAATCTGGGAAGTGGAATGTCGTGGATATAGACTAATGTTGGCAATAACCTAAAAGCACACTCTCGTGTTTTGGGGATTACAAACTTGTAATCTTAATTCTCTTTGTCTTCTTAAGTCAAGCTGGTAGAACTAAACAGAAACGGGGATCTTTCTTTAAACAGACCATTATTACACTGCACACATCTTCTACTGTGTGCCATTTCCTGCCCATCTGAATACTATTGTACTATCTGTTAAAGATCCATGAAGAGTGAAGAAATGCATAAACCATGATGGCAGCTGCTGTTCTGTCTGAATATGTGATCTACAGGCAGTGCAGGTATGAGAGCTGCCAGTGTGATGCCACTGTGGGACTGGGTCTCAGGCATGCTAATGTGGCATTTGGGTTCAGAAGTGAATGTGACAGGAGTTAATGGGAGTGGACAGGGGACAGGCAGGACTCTTATTATCATTGTGATAACCAGCTCTTTCTTTCTCTAGCCCATTTCATATGAGGTCAATCTGAATTCAACCACACAACACTGATTAATCAATACTCACATGCCCATCTTACTCTATTATGCAATTAGCCTCTGATGCAGAATTGATCAATGCAAAGAAGGAATGTAAGCACTACATGGACATAAGAATGGAGACAACGTACTCCTGGATTTACAAATTTAAAAAGATATCCTGTGTGTTTTTGCACAGAAATGTTTAGATAAGTGGTTTCCTGTATTTTCATTTTCTTACAGCGTGTGCCTAAAGACCAAGGACGGACACAAACAGAAAACTGCAAGATAATGTAAACTATTAAAATGTTTTCTTATATAGGAAAAGCAATTAAACATATTTGATTAATGATATATATATATGATTAATGGAATTTAAATATTACTTTACCTCTGCGTCATGCATGGACAGGGGTACATTTACTGTGTGTGTAATGTAAATGTCTCCCTTTTGGTAGTCTATATCCTTGACGTTCCACTTCCGGGATTGCTCCGTTGCCGCCGGAAAATCTGCAGTATTTCACTAATTTAGGCCAGATATCCGTTGCCTTGGGCTTCCTTTGTGTTGGCCAGAGATGGGAAGTAACGAAGTACAAATACTACTGTTACTGTACAAGTAGATTTTTCAGATATTTTTACTTTATTTTATTATTTATTTTTGTGCCGACTTTTTACTTTTACTCCTAAGGGCACTGACACACAGAGCCGATTATCGGCCGTCGGACTGTCTGGCGAGGTCAGTGACTCAAGTCTGTTCGGTGTTTTCCGTGCCGTCGTCCGTCCGAGGAGCTGTCGGCCTTCATTTTGGCCGACCCGACATGTTCAGTCGGAGACAGGGCAGTCGGGACTCACCCGGAGCGGATGAGCCTCTCAAAATCTGACAAAAATCTTTTAAACTGACCTTTTTCGATCTGAAATGAAGACAGATTCAGCAACCGCACGGCCTATTTCTCGCTTAAAATGTTTTCAGAAACACGTTTCGGTTAACTATTTTAGTACAATATGAGTATCTGTATATCGTATTCTGAACAAGCCGCCATGACAGTCTGGCTGTGAATTTCCGGAGAAAAAAGAACCATGTGACGCGTTCGTCCAATCAGCTGCCGGTTTTCATTTTCTGGGAAACAATCAGACTGTTAATGGAAACAATACAGAGCAGCGCCGCCTGCTGCTATGGAGCCGTATTACGTTTCGCGCACGCGCAGAGCATATGCTGTCTAGAGCATAAGTCGGCGTCTCTTCGGTGTGTTCTGAGGCACTTGAACCTCGGGACCCAACTGATCAGTCCGACCGTCTTTCTGCCGACGGTCGTCATTCTGGTTGGTGTAACCACCTTTACATTTTTACCTAATATCGGTACTTTCTACTCCTTACATTTACAAAATTGGCTCTGCTACTTTAGTTTCAGCCACCTTGTGTGGAGTTACCGTTATTATTTTTCAGCTCAATACCGACCAATCTAATTGATGGGAATATACCCTGCACTTGACGCACCAATACAAGACGACTCGACAGCATCTATCTCGCTGCATCTAGTGGTTGTTAGTTGTAAAAGTATGGGGAACTTTAATTAATGTCTGTTTAGTAATTCATATTTCATCCTTTATTTTCTTTCTAGCTTCATATTTGAGCACAATACATGTTACGTAGATTCCTTTAAATGTTATGAAGATTAAAAGAGTAGGATCTGTGAATTCTCACAGAATCCCAATTGAATTCATATCTTGCCACTCAGTCAGAATCTTATTAACCTGCAGTCCCAGTCTCTGTCACAATAATCATATATGTTTTAGGCCTATTGGCAGACATCCATTTAAAATGTAGGCAATGGCATATAAAGAGTCCACTGAAGTTTCTCAGCTTGCACCTCACACTTAATGTGTGGTCCAGGTAGCTTTGTATAAAAAGTCATTCGCAAGGCTACTTTTACTTTTATACTTTAAGTAAATCTCAAGCCTGTACTTTGTTACTTTACTTGAGTAAAGAAGCAATCAATACTATTTTTTAACACAAGTATCTGTAATTCTACTTGAGTACAGGAAGTGAGTACTTGCATCAACCCAGCTGATTAATGAGGACTATGGTTGACCTTTTCTCAGATCTCTGTGTAATCCAGACAGCTAGCTAGACTAGCTGTCCAATCTGAGGTTTCTGTTGCATGACTAAACAACTTTTAACCTACACATGTTCCACTAAAACAAGTTCCTTCCGAGCCTATTTTGCAGCTGCACCGCTGCTTTTCTCCGGTGCTTAACACCACCCAAGATTCCATTGTGACTGGTTTAAACAAATGCCAATAAACCAGAGCACCTTTACCTCCCATCCCCGTGATAAGTTATAGTGGAATAGCCAGACTCTCCTCTATTGCGCTTGGAGGAGGGTCTGGCAAAGCGAGACTACCCTTTTGGTAACTGTTTCATATAGTGTACTTCTCATTTTCATTATCTAGCTTGTCGTTGCAAAAAAAAAATACATATTCATAACAATTTTTTTACTATTATTCCATTAAAATAATGGTAACATTTTTATGTTAGAACCGAGGAGGATGTTGTTACCATTGCATTTCAGAAAAGACTAAGTGCAAATGAATACAATCTGTCTTATTGTCCTCCTGACTGAAGTCAAGCTGACTAGTGGTTTCTGAGAACATATGGACCAGTCAGCCACAGGGGGGTGAATTGATCTGTCACTCTGTAACTTCTATTAATCACATTGCTGTGTGCAATCTCCAGAAGTATAACTTTCCTCCACCTCTCCATTCCTGCTCAGCCTATTGGCACATTAATCCCAATCGGCAATAGCTGCCGTAACGCAGATTGCATTAGCTGCTGAGTGATCAAATTAGGCAACAGCACGCTTACCCGCCTGCGCAATCAATGGCACTTTCCGATGGAGACAACTACACGCTTACAATCAATTTGCTACCCTAATCTAATCAAGCAGCTCACAAGCATCTCTGTGCCCGGTTTTATTTATTGTACACTTGGTGACATGGAAAACATGAGCTCTACACAGCTAAACAATGACACATATCTACACACACACCCACTTAATAGTGACATTGCATAAACCCTTTTTTCAACATTCATATCCACACATGTCCTCATGGACATGCTTCACTACATCCATCCAGGCACAAGATGATGTTGACACAGTCTCTTAACACCATTCATCTCCCAAGCATGCCTTTAGCAGCTTCAAAAACAGGTGAGATGTGAGAAGAGCTCCACAGTGGGACAGGCAGTGAACAACCCACCACCAATGAGCAGGATGCTCATTGTCGGATAAAAAATCTAGTTCAGTAAATAACAAGGAGCTACACCCCAACCCCCTCTTTCTTTTAGAAAAATCAAACGATAAAAGTTTAGAACAAAGAAATGTCAGAGGCTAATGTTGAAATGATTGTTGCATAACACACAACATGATCTGGATTGGTGGGATCTTGGCAGAGATGTTACAAACCATAAAAGATAAATACACAGAGAGAAATATATAACAACATTTATTTAGGTGTGTAACCGTCCGGAACATTGGGAAATTAATGCTTATGGTTTCCTCTCATTTTTAAACCAATTTTCACAGATTGTTTTGTTTTCACAGATCCAAAAATCATCATTTTTACTACTGCAATTAAAAAGACACAGTTCACTGTATTTAACAAGTAAACAATGTCATTTTACAGTAGCACAGCTCAGAAAAATGAAGATGCGAGAAAGCATAAATGAGCTGCAGTCCCTTTTAGTAATAAAACAAACAATAAATGGAGTGTTTGCACACCACTTTTTTCACCCAGATTTTGATATTTTGATATTGATTTTAAAGAAATGTACTTTAATATTCAAAATGAACACAGATAAATTTACTTTTTTTATATATAAAACTTGAAAATAATGAGTACTATGACCACTGTCAACATACAAAATCTAAATGACTTCAGTCTTTGATCATTAATCAGAGCAAATATTCAACTACATGGATCTACAACATGCATCCCACAGGGAGAGAGTAAACAGAATCAATATTTGCACCCATGAAGCATTTCTCCAGGCTCCACAGTACAAACCACTGATGTGTCATCTATTTTAATGAGGGATGGCTCACCAGGAATCAGTTTCACTTAGATTGTTCCCACTGTAGCTCCAGGCCGCTGCCAATTGGAATGTGACATATGTAAGTGTGTAGTCCATGGAACGATGCAAGAAGGGGCTCCGATTGGCCAGTGTTTCAGTCTTCCGCATCTGCGTTCTCGCCGTCTCTGCACCATCATTGCAGCCGGGGAATGACTATAGCGGCACTTTACCTATATGTAGTATAGATGTGACATCACAACCATACGGAAGTCCTGACGGCTCGTTTAAAGGCACCGTTTCTGAATACAGGCTGTGTGCATTTCTCCTTGGATTCCGCATTTTGATACTTTCACAGTATTTATATAGCACCTAGACCTGCTTTATAATCAGAAAGGACATGGTAATCTCACTTTTTACAATATGGTAACTTTAACTGTCAACACTGGTATACAAATTGTGCTGTTGGACTGTTGAGCCAGCGGAGTTTTAGCTGCAGAACCAATGGTGTTTAAATGATAGGAAGCAGAAACATTTATGGCAACACTAGCACATTTACAGTAGTGGCTGCTGATGGGTAATTTTTCCTGAAAGTTCAGCTGCAAACAGGCTTTCTATGCAGGCAAACATGGAAATTAGGAAAATGTGATCAAGTCGTTCTAGTGGTAGAAAATGAAATGAGTTTCAGCAACTAGTTTCTCGAGTAGTTGGTAAAATCCAAAGTAAAACATGACCCGGCCGGTTGGGTACTTTTAGAGTGTGCATGTTCTCCCTGTGTCTGCATGAGTTTTCTTCAGGTGCTCAAGTTTTCTAAAAAAAAGTACAAAGACAAGAAGGTTAGGTGAACTGGAAACTCTAAATTGTCTGTAGGTGTGAATGTGAGTGTAAGGTGTTCGTGTCTATGTGTTTTAGCCATGTGATTGACTAGTAACCTCGACATCTGCTTAGCCTTGGTAATAGGAGAGCTTCTTTGACACTGCTGTTATTGGTCTGTGTCTAGTCTCGCTCAACAGATGTACATTGCTGGGAAATAAATCCTGACGTACCGGATTTCACCCCCCCTTCTGCTATGTATGCTATCTATTTAGCAAGGGCACCATTGCTGCATACAGGGCTTAGCTCCGCCTAGGACAGTTGTGATTGGTTTAAAGAAATACAAACAAGCCAGAGCTTTTTTCCCCCTATCCCAGAATAGGGGTGTAGTCAGACCATACTCCAGTGCTAACACAGCACTGTGGAGATAGGTCTGGGTCTGGTCTGTCTCTGACATTTAACATCTGTGTTGAAGCATCAGTGATTTAATTACTAAAAATCATTTAGTTATACCTTTAAATAAAGTATTTCTCAATGGGCCTAAAGCAAGACCATTTTTATCCTTATGCTACATGGTTTGTTTTTGTTGGGCTTGTAAAAATTTGCCACACTAGACATAGCAAACACTCCTACACAGCATGATTAAAGTTATCACTTCGGAAGTAAAGCAAATGTTAAACAGACTAAATAATGGAGACAAGAACCACAGTATCATTATTGAACAAGTTGCATTTACATCCAGCTGTTAACAGATTATTACCACTTTTGCAACATAAACAGAGCATGCCCTGTCTCCCCACATAATGTTACTCCTCCTTTCCCCTGCTGTTGGTACGGTAGTGCCCAAAGGCTAGTGCGTGTCAGTGGGGCTACTTTACATAAGCCCAGCATTTTATTATGCATCCACTGGAGAACAAACAAACCCACAGAGAAAATGTCTGCAGCATAACAACAGCTACAAAATCAACAGAAAAGTAATACTTGTAACACACATTTTAGGAAATGTCAACAGCTGATCTGTTTTAAGGCCTTTGCTCTACTCCCCTGTCGCCACAGCCAGAGGGATTGTGGATTATCTTCCGTATGTTCCACCCAGAGGGGTCTTTCTCAGTAATCTGGCATCTATTTACCCTAATACTTGCTCACCCACAGTGGCAAGGCAGTGTGGCCTTTTCACTTTGTGACAGCCAGAGAGGCAGAATAAATGACTGACAGAGGGGACTGGATTTATGTGGTCCATAGGACAATACGCTTCTGACCTGGAGTTCAGGTCTACATGTGAGCTGGAGATCAAAGTCTGACCATCAATTGTTGGCAAATATAGAGACCTTTGATTGAAGTGAGAATTGCGGCTGTGGAGCAGACTTGGAGAGAATTTAAAATACAGCAAGGCAGATTGCATCCTCTTCTCACCAACACAGCCACATGGGCTTGCTTGGTTATTCTGGGATGACACTGCTGGAGCATCTACAACTTTTTGTGAAGTAGGCACGATTGCTAAACCAGGGATGACACAAAGCAAACGGATAGTATCTGATGACCATTCAAAACACTGCCCCTTTTTTATTTTGTCTCGCTCATTTTGTAAAACTCTCAATAATTATCTGATGCCACAGACAATGTGCAAACATCAATACAGACACAGAAAGTAAAGTTGTATTAGGACAAAAACATAAAGCCCAGAGAGACCAGATCCAGACCTGACCCAGGCCCAGGCTCATTTTTTAAAGTAGAGCCCAGCCTGAAATGCAACTAAGTTTTACCACCAACATGAACTAAAAAATAAATAAATAAAGCCTACTGGTAGCTGTTATCTTGATTTTGCAACCTGTTTCCACATAAAACAACCTCTACTGAACATCATGCGATTAGTTTCACACTACATACTCGGTTTAGAAAGTTGTGTAGATGGTTCATACCATCTAAAATACTATCCTGCACCGCTGTCGTACCACCAGACTACAGAGCAGCTTCTTTCCGCAGGCTTTAAGACTTTTCAACTCATCCTCCACCATAAAAAATGTTTTGGTTTTGTCTTGTGTAGCATAAAGGGACTACAACTTGCATTTCATTGTGGAACCCTGTTTTTTGTAGAACGACAATAAATTAACCTTGTAGGGGTGTCCTGATTCTCCAAATCCATTTAATTCAATGTGACTTTCGATTTTAAAGCCACGATTCGATTTAAAAAAAAAAAATTTCAGCAGGAATGGCAATGCCACAACAAGAGCCACTAGATGGCAGAAGGACACTTTACAACAACAGTTTCTCTTGTTTTTTGGTTTTTAGTGGCACAAATTGAATGCACCATTAGCTTAGTTTATTAGGAGGATTTTCTGTTGTTTCTCTGTCATCTCCGACTCTGGCAGTTGCCATGGTGTCTGTAATAGTCTAGCTGCAGGCTAGCGGTAAGCTAGCGTTACCATGTGTCTTTAGCTGTATGCTAACAGCTTGTAAGCTATGCTGTGTCTGTTTTGGTTTTTTTCGGACGTGCGCAATTAGGCAGGTGTGGAAAGAGAAAAAAAATACTGGGAGATCCCGATCCTGCTTCTGTTTCCGAAATCGAAAGCTCATTTTGATACATTTTCGATTTAAAATCGAAATTGTGACGCCCCTAGAACGTTGAACAGATAGCAAAATTGCCACAATTATATTTTATGTTAGTCAATGCAGTGGTCAAAATAAAACTGTTCCTCACTCTGCTCTTTGAGATGTCCACAGAGGAGCCTGCCCATGTTTAAGTTGAGTGTACTGCCTCATGGACCTCCTGCAAGGTAGAGTGCGGATCGGGCCGCATTTTTCTGTCTGAGCCCGGCCCGCGTCCGACAGAGCAGTAACCGAACCCGACCCGAGCCCGACAGGCATTAAGATATTTATGTCCGAGTCCGACCCGAGCCCAACACTAAAATCTCATTTTATTTTCTCATACTAATGACACATGTACAGTACGTTTGTTTGTGTGTAAAGCCCGCTTTTATTAAGCAACTGTAGGAAGGCATTCGGAAATGTCAACAGATGAGCGCATCAGCGCACACGGGGCAACAAGCGCACGTTAACACAGGCGCGCACAAGAGGCCCAATCATATAGCCAATTGAAATTAAATTAACATAGGCCTACCAAAAATGCCTTATCGGGCTGATGCAACGAGCCCGACCCGAACATCATTTCTAAATATCTGTCCGAACCTGGCCCGGCCCGTTGGGTATCCATCCTCTACTGCAAGGATGATGATGCCAAAATAAGCCTAATCTTCACAAACCCATTCTTCTACAGTCTGCTACTTCAACAGGACAGATTTAGACTGAGCCCAAAGATCCTACGGCGAATTGCTTCTTAAAAGGCTTTGACTTCTGTTTAAAGGCCAAGATGTCCTTGCCGACATAGCTGGATGTAATGAGCTGAAATCAAGTCAATAAACCTGAGTTATCTGATGAACAAGCTACTTGACACACACTAACACGATTTTGTGAGAACATGTGATGTGAGTGCAGAGAGGGACTGTCCATGCTGTGGATGTACACAGCTTCTGCCATCTAACCTCGTCAGTTTTAAATACTCCCTTTGCCCTAGTCTCACACCCAAGCTGCCATGCAATTTCAGCTGATGAAAGAGGACAGGCCCACACATTCAAACTGACCATTATTATTTGTCAGGTCAGAGCACGATTTTCAATCTCAGAAAGGAAAAAAGACTGAATATCAAGGAAACAAAAATGTTACGCAGCAGTAGCTAAAAAGGATATTTAAAAATTAACAGAATTTGGAGGACATACATTTTGAAAACACAGGTTAAAATCTTCACATGCACTCAAAAGATCAAAATACCTGTATGTGGAATTTTCTATCAAATAAACACAGTGCCTTAGCGGCAATTTTTCCATGGCAACCAATCACCATATCAATAGGTAAAGCTGAGTGGGTCAGAAAAATTTAAGAGGCCACACACAGTAGAGAAGACGGACGAAAATACACAAAGGTCACAAATACGACAGTTAAAACACTACCTGTCAGAGTGTGCTGACACACTCTGACAGCTAATTGGCAGCATGGTGTGTGATGCCCAGCTGGAGTTTCAGAGGGAAGAGTATCCCAGAGCCGGATGGGAAGCAGGAATCAATAACACCACAAACTGCCCTGCCTGCTATCAACCTTACTTACTGCATCACTGGATTGTCACTATGAATAGGAGCCTCAGAGCAACGTTACAAGACTAGCAGAATGATTAAAGCCTGGGACTGCATAAATGTTTACAACATGGTCTTGAAAGGTGCGAGTAAATCAAATACTTAAAAAAGGAACAGTTCGGCTTATTTGGTTTGTCGAGAATCATATGAGAAGATACCACTCTCATGTGTGTATGCTAAACATGAGGCCACAGCCAGAAGGCGCTTAGCTTAGCAGAAAGACTGGAGGAAAGGAGAAACCGCTCACCTGGCTCTGCCTACTAGTCTAGCACCTCTAAACTTTACTAATGAACACAATGTATTTAGTTTGTTTAATCAGCACACAAATAGATATGTAGAAATAACAAGTTATGGTTTTAGAGGGAGTCACATGCTGTAACTATTTCTTGTCCAGGTGCTTTGGACACAGCTAGGCTGGGTGGTTCCTGGCATAGGTGGAGTTTGATATTCGAGCCAGGGGGGGGCAAAAAAATAAATAACTCATTGTAGCAGCTGAGACCTGGCCTACCACTTGGGAAACACAACACGAGCACATATGGACAAAACAAATAACAATCAGTGTTCGACCTACAGTCTGTTGAGAAGCCTCTCCAAACGTAGAAACAAAGCACAGTCACACCATAAAACGTTAAGACACGTTAAGAAAAAAAAATCCGTATTTTGCCCGTAATCCACAGCGATCAGTAGATCCACAAAAAGGGTCATGGTGCACCAAGGCCTACACGCGTCACATTCACCAGCCAGCTCCAAACAGGTGAACGAGGCCTCTCCACTTCGCCATTTAAACAAAGTGGAATAAAATAAAAAAAAATTTTTTTTACTTAAGCAGTATATGAAATCAGATGTATTACCTACCACCATTTAGTTGTTTTGTGTTATTTAAAATATTTATAAAATGTGTATCTATGCTAAGCTACTTGCCTGTTGGCTCAAGCTCCATAGTAAACACACATACAAAAGGGTGTAATGGATCTCCATCTAACGCTCAGCAGGAAAGCAAATAAGAGCGTTTCCCAAAAAGTCAAACTGTTTACTTCATAATTATAGCACAGTAGAATCCTACACTATCTCCAACATTAAACCCGAGGTCTGCTAGAACAATATCTTTTTATGAGGTCACTCTCTTCAAATAGTTGGGTCTATGTAACGATGCACGGCATTAAGTTATCTGCTTATGACTAACTCTCCCTGGCCAGGTAAGAGATCTATAAGAAACATGGGGAGTAACACCAATCAGAAACTTCACAGTGTGGTGAGGCTTACTGTATAGTTTGACCACGTTTGTGATCTAGCAAGCAAATTAAAAGGTCTTTCAACAAATACTTCAAAACCTTCTACGATCACAGCAACTCTACATTCACCAAATGCTTGCCTGAATGCCATTGGCACTGTAGCTTGAAGTACATCTTGCTCTGGCCACGTGCACTCAATTAAAAACTTCAATCTGTCATGAAGTGTGCCAATTCTTTTTTGCCAAATTCTAGGAAGGCAAAGAGACATTGAACCTGAAAGCCAAATCTTTCAGAGAAAGATTTAGTGTAAACCTGCTGGAAACTCAAGTTATTATTATTATTATTATTATTAGTAGTAGTAGTAGTAGTAGTAGTAGTAGTAGTAGTAGTAGTTAGGTAATTAATTACCAGCCGCAACAGAAACGCTGGTATTGTTTTTACTTTTAGTACTTTTTTTTTTACTATTTCCTTCTGAAATGAAGTGTAAGCAGCAAAAATGGAAAGTAAAGTACCTCCAAATTGTACTTACCCATGGTACTTGAGTAAACGTACTTTGTTACTTTACACTACTGGAAAATACCTAATTACGCTTTCCTCAAAATGCATGAAAAATGACATTCAGCCTACTGATTCTCAATTATAGAAGCCTTAAAAAGATTCTCAGAACTTATGGCACAGCAAACAGAAAGGCATTATATGGAAATTTGGGAAGAGCCCAGTGTGTACACAGGGCTTCAGCACATCATAGTCCACTGCTTTGTAGGAAAGATAAGAAAAAAAGTGATGAAACCGTTATGAGCGTCATTGGTGTCTAAATATAGCCTTGTGCATCTACAGCTAAGTGTTTCCTCCACAGGCTGGCACATGGTAGAGAGAAGGGATAACAAAGCATATTAATTGCAGAATATGAAGAATTGCAGGTCAGAGGCTGCCGCCACGTTATATTAGAGGGTTATTACTTTTGAAAGCCCTCAAAAAACAAGAAGTTTTAACGAATAAAAATTGTAATGGAGGGAACAATGTTGAGGAATGACAGCATTAATAATGAAGGAGACTTATCTCGCTCTCATCCAACCTACATTTTAAAACACATACACACAAACACACAAAGGGCAGACAAGCTTGTGCCTCCTCTAACTCAAATTTTCACCAATCTGTCAAGTAAGCAATCAGCCACAGACACATGCTTGCTCACAAATTTAAACTTCACTTATTGACTCATTTTGCTGTCTGCGCTTTGATGTCATCGCAGCCACAACCCCTGCTATTCTGCACCATCCCGCGCAAAAATTGCTGAATGGAGAACAATTAAGGGAGTCTGCGCCCTGAGCCTATGAGGCATTAAAGATGTCAAATCCTGCCACACCCCCAAAAGCAGCAGGGAGGGTCAGTGTGGAAGCGTGTAAAACCTCATCATGGCTGATGATACTGCAGACAGTGTGGACCAATAATGCTGCATTAGGGTCTGTGGTCTACTGGTAGAAAGCATAAGAGTGCCTCATGAGGGTTAACCCGGTGTCACTGGGCAGCAAAAAATGCAAAAAACATTACAAATGTTTGAAATACTGTTTTAGTAGTAAATGTTTAAAATGGTTTAAAAAGGGATAATTACAGTTTTGTAAAAATTAATTATGCTAAGCATTTTTTTTTCTATTTTTCCTAGTTGAGACAAATGCCTGTGTTTTCATGGCTTGCAGTTTGAAGGCACCATATGCTGAAGTTCTCCTCTTTGATCCCACAGATATCCATAAAGTGAGCTAAGGTAAGCTGACACCATATACAGGGACGTAACAAAGCATCTGTAGATTAGTCTAACTAGATGAGTATGAAAAATAGTAAAATGCCCCAGAACAAGAGCCGTCATATAAAGCATGATGTTCAGAAATGCTGAGATGTGAGTGGGTGGATTCCTTCACCTGACTTTGAGAGTAAACTAATTGCCTTTATTTACTGGCTGATGTAGGATATTTGTTAATATGCTGTCTGTGTATGTGGTTCAATAGGTGTGTGTTTAGTAGAGACAGAACTGTGCTACAGTGGGTGGTGAAAGCACAGTTGTTTACAGGAGTGTCCTGATTCCCCATTCACTATCCTGCTGGTTGACTGACAGACAGCAAGTTTATCAGCTGCACACACATGGTACAAGAAACGAAGACTGACATAAAGACAGACAGAGAAAAATTATGTTTTCTAGAAACCAAGACTATTGTGATTTGATGAAAATAAACTATAATGACTGTTAAGCAGGCATGGATTGGCCGTCGGGAGTACCAGGAGATTTCCATAGACAGAAATGGACACAGCAATGCCACAGACTTTGATGGACACCAGTGAAGTCAATTAGAAGCTCTTTTCCAGTGATGGCTGAGCGTACTGCGCAGCTGCTGCGCAGCCTCAAACTGAACTTGACGACGTAGATGTGACGTGAGCAACCTGTCTGAAATTTGTAAGTCTTCTGGTAGCTGTGCCAAGAGAAATCTGAATCATTCTGAATCTTGCAGAGACGGACAGCATGAGTAGGAGAATGTGTGACGTGCACCAACAACACCAAAACAAATTCCTTGTATGTGTTAAAAAACGTACTTGGCAATAAAACCTTTTCTGATTCGGATTCTGAGCTGTCCCTGAGCGTAGGAGCAAAACATTGACAAATTTGAAAATATTTTGTTCCGATGCTTTCATGGACTCTCTATGGGCTTCTCCCTTGACTGTATGCCTCCATGTCCCCCCCCCCCGATTGCCGGCGAGCTTCTCCTGACTATATGGTAATTTCTCTACTGTGCAAAAGAAAGTTGCGTCGTTATGACAAAATCGTTAGCCTATTTTTACAAAAATGGCTGGCACGGGGCCATAACATGAGATACAAGGAAATGGAGCCTTTTATACATTGTCGTGTTTCTTTAGAAATAAAACAATGGACAAATAGAGTCTTTAAACGCTTCAGATGTAAAGTTATTCGCTGTCAAAGTGGGAGTCAATGGAATGCTAGCAGAAGGTGATGGCTTGTTAGCCTCAGAATCTCCCCACAGGAGGTACGCTTTCCGGATGCTCGAATACCCCCTTGGAGATTTCCCGGTGGGCCGGTCTATTTACGTGGGCTGAATGGGCTGCACTCATGGACTGTATAATATTAATGGACAAAGCATGTGCTGCAAATGCGGAAGTGCCTTAAACCTGCATTCTATCTGAATTCCAGCAGGGGGAGACACGTGCGGTTGCAAAAGGAGGTCGGTTTCTGTAGAAGTCTATGAGAAAGTGACACACTTCTCACTTGATTTATTACCTCAGTAAACATTTTCATAATGAGTTTATGGTTTCAATCGCTCGTTTTAAGTCTTCTGTAACACAGAATGATCATTTTTTTAATTTTGGTCTCGTTGATTTTAAAATCGGCAATAAAGCAGGGGGTGTTTTAGGGCGTGGCTATGATATGATTGCCAGTGTAAGTGTGTAACGCAACGTAGAGTGTAAGCGCTCCTCCCTCACTCCTCCCTCTCGTCTAAAATCGTCCCATCCGCACTGTTTTGTCTCACATTTGAACACTGGCCAATCACATCTTACTATGGCCCACTTCCATCCAACCTTAGAGAGGTTGGCGGATAACTCCGCCTGTGACGTTAGCCGTTAGTAAGCTAATGTTGTTAAGGAGAATAGAAGCAATACAACTCCATAGTTTAGAATTAAATTCAGAACCATCTAACCAGAGCGAAGGGCATCTCAGTTTACTCTGTGGGTACACCTGAAATCAGCACAGTTCCACTGGCTAAACTCTTACCAGGCCATTGCATAAAATATAGATGCTGTGGACAAGCAAGACACATTTTCTATATTTAATTTAACAAATAATAACATCAAAGAAGATGGAGAAGAGTGTCTGGTGAATAAACCATGAGCAAAATAGAGGTGAGGAATCAACACTCTGCAGCAGTAAAGCATGAAAGTGCCACTCACTAAAAAAGGTAAAAACAGACAAATAAGACATACATCTCCATTTTGCCTGCAAACAACATTAAAGCTCAACCTCATTTCAGTGATAACAAAGATGTGTACTATTGCAGACAAGGACTTTCCAATGCTTTTGTTCCATGAGGATTGATGAAGTTTAGAGCACGTTCAAGAACCCCCTACCACCTGCTTAACACAGTCTAAAATTCCTCTGGAGACGGAGGAGGTTGAAGACCTTGGGCGTTCCCAGTTTACCCTTAATGAATGTTTGGTTTTATCTAATATAAGGTCCACTTATGAAATGTTAAATGAAGACCATCTGGATGCAAACAAATTGTGCAATTTCTTGCTTGCTGCTGTGGGCATGTCAATGCTCATAGTGGCCCGAGTAAGAGCTTTATCATTAGCAAACAGTGTGTAAATGAGTAAGTAAATAAGCAAATAACTGCAGAAAGATCAGGCACCCCAATTTATATGAATTTTCTTTTTTATTGTTCGACCCCTCCCCTTTTTATGTCGCTGAGAGTCCTGTGTTGCCTAGAATCAGCTCAATGCATTGAGAAGTAATTTACTCGTATCCCATAGAAAATGAATAGGGTTAATGCTTAGTTGGTCTTCACAGTTCAAGCATATGAAGGTGTTATTTATGGACACCTCATGTCTAGCACAGACGCCCAATGACAGAACACCACTTGGGTTCATATCGGGCAGGCTATTTATCCTTATGACTGCACTCCAGGTTTCTACCTATTACCCATGTGAGCACTGAAGTCCCCCAAGCAGAACTATGGAGTCTCCAGGTGGCACCCTCTCTAAGAACCCACCCAGAGACTCCAGGAAGGCTCCAAATTGCTGTTCAGCAGATAAGTCAAACCCTTCCTCACTGTGATACGCAGTTACATACAGTGGAGGAAACCCTAACCACGTTATCAGCTTCACCTGCTGCACAATTGGAAAAGAAGCAAACCCATACACCTAACATTGTGGGTGGTGGGCCCACAATTCAGAATGAGCTTGTTGTTTATCATTGTGACAGCATTAAATTACTTGGACTTTCTTTCCAGTACATTGAGAGAAAAAATGGAAATTGGGCTTATGCTGATACAGTTAAGTTTTTCCAATTCGGTTTGTGAGCTGAAACTGTGACTGTTTTATCAGCACTGCTTATGATTCCTCCTCCTTCTGAAATAACATATTTCTTCTATAAGGACAACGTGAGCAACCACACAGAATAACAATAGATAGAATACATCCAAATCGTGCAATTGTGGAATACCCCAGATGATACAAACTCAAGATATTCAATGGGGTTTAGAGATTAGCATTTTATATGCTGTGGGACCTACAAGGCAAATACAACTGTGGCATAATACAGCATAGAAAGGAGGGGAAAATAATGTTTTTATGATGCTTTAAGCTTGATTCAGACAGATGGATTACTAAATGGATGCAAGCTATCCGGTTTCTCATCTCGTTTCTGCTCACAGGGGCTATTGGGAGTTTTGTCTGACGCAGCCACCAAAATAACACCCACAATGAGTGTTAACTTTCATTCTTTATGTCCTGAAAAGGTGCTTTCACAAAGATCCAACAGGGCTTGACCAAATCCTTTAATATAGCATGAAAGCTATTTCTTTATATGTTAATTTTTCCTTCTCTCACATCAGGTTTTTAAACTAGGAGATTATACAATCTCAAATATCCTGTGCTCATACTCGCTCACTCACTGCTTTCATTTAGACTGACATGAATACACAGCTGCTGAGCACAAATGACCAAGATCTCAGATATTCCAGTGATCACACAAATTCATTGATTCCGATTATTAACGGCACATTAAAAACGTCAAGATTTAACACCTATCACCTACTTCAGATCATTTAAGCTACAATATACCTTGGTGTGGGTGTGTGTGTGTGTGTGTGTGTGTGTGTGTGTGTGTGTGTGTGTGTGTGTGTGTGTGTGTGTGTGTTAGCTTATCTGTTGTGCACGGAAGAGATGAGGCGAGGTTAGCTGGTGTGGAGATGATGCTGTTGGACCGGAGAGAAAGCATTCAAGTGAAAAAGGGCATTTATGCACTTAACCCGTTTTCTGATAACTGAATCACTATAGGAGGCCAGGAGGTGTACCAGAGTCTCTGAGAAAACACTATAGTGAGGCGGGCTTACTGTGCCATGCCCAGCCTTCAAGGCTTAAAGCTGCCCTAATCATTACTTTCACATGAACCAATCGGTCAAATGACTAGTTAACGGTGAAAAAACCCACAAATAATTACCACCCAACTGTGATACAGAATCAGGTAATAGTGATACGGCAAATCATTTTGGTCTGCCCACAACTTTACCGTTTTGGATCAGTCTCAACCTTCTCATCATCACCCTTGTTTTCAGCTGCAGCAGTCAAAAAGCTCTGATAAACTTACTGTACGCTACCTGCCCAGTGCCAGTGGTTGAAGAAGTACTCAGATCCTTAAGTAAAAGTACTAGTACCACACTGTATAAAATACTCGGTTACAAGTAAAAGTCCTGCATTGAAAATGTTACTTAAGTAAAAGTATGTAAGTATCATCAGGAAAATGTACTTAAAGTATTAAAAGTAAAAACACTCAATGCAGAAAAATCCTCACATTTTAGAAACTGGAAACGATCAAAACAGTTCTGTCAGTCAACTACTGTATGTGTTTAATCGGCTAATCATTTCAGCTGTACTTGTAGGCCTACAGTATATATTGTTGGGTAGTTTAATTTATAATAAAACATTGTATTATATAAACTACGTGTTATGTAGAGCTGGGCAATATATCGATATATCAATATCGTGATATGAGACTAGATTTCGTCTTAGATTTTGGATGTCGTAATATCGTAATATGGCATAAGGGTTGACTTTTGGTTTTAAAGGCTGCATTACAGTAAAGTTATGTCATTTTCTGAATTTAGCAGACTGTTGTAACTGTTCTATTATTTACATTTACCCACTTAGTCATTATATCGTTGCGGTATCAATATCGAGGCATTTGGTAAAAAATATCTTGATATTTGATTTTCTCCATATGGCCCAGCCCTAGCGTTATGTGTGCAAAACAGGGCTGTAGTCAAGACCACCTTTGTCGAGTCCAAGACCAGGACTAGTCGAGACCAAGTCAAGACGGAGTCCAAAGAAGGTTTGAGTCCGAGTCAAGACCGAGTCCAGGACAGAAACGCAGATGCAGGGCGTGCGAAGATAATCTAGTGTGTGATTGGTTATCAGGTGGCCAGTGTTTCACTTTCCCTCCAATATTATAAACATAATAAAGACACCTGGACTCGGTCGAGACCAAAAGCCATATTTGGCAAGACCAGTGGCAGAGACCGAGACAAGTCCAAGTCCAAATACCAGCGAGTCCGAGACAAGTCCAAAACCATAGAAAAACCGCCTTGAGTCCGGACTCGAGTCCGGTCTTGGACTACTACAGCCCTGGTGCAAAAATCTTAATTTGTAAAGTAAATAGTAACTAAAGCTGTCAGATTAATGTATTGGAGTAAAAAGTACAATATTTCCCTCTGAAATGTAGTGGAGTAGAAGTAGAAAGTGGCATGAAAAGACTTAAATGTACTTAGTTACATTCCACCACTACCCAACGCCAAACGGCCTGCAAAGTTAACAACTAGTTGGGGAACATAGTGGAGTATGTAGCAGCTGGATATTTCGCCCAGGAGTTGGTAAAGAAAAACTAAAAGAAAATGTGAAAAATGGGACTTCAAATGTCTGCTAGATGTGTTAGCAACTGTTTGCTAACACATATCTACATTATACAGTAATAATATTACATATATAATATTACAACTTGGTTTACCAAGTGGCCACAAATAAATCAAACAATGCATGTTTATGTTCCATTTCTGTGTTTGTACATAGATTAGCATAATTGTCAGTAGATTATAAAATCTACTGGATCTAAAGTAGATACAGAGTACAAAGCTACGTCACGAGTGTCTCCCTGCTTTCAAAGTCCCTCATACTACAAACCTATTCAATTAATCATACGTACAGCATATAGGCACACATTTCTAGCACATTCACATTCCAAACTCTAACCAAGCCTCCATTATTCATTAACCTCGCTGTAGCTGGTATGCATAGTGCACTCGCCACTCCACAACTCAAACTGGAAGTGTGTTATTAGCCTCTAATGTACATGAGAAGCTCCTTAACCACCTGTCATAGAAGTCAGGTCAAATGATGGACTGCGACAAGCACTTCTGCCTCATAGAGGACAAGTGTGAGTGAGTAAAAACGTATGCTTTTCCTACAGTGACATCATATGGCTTGACAGACAGAGCTGCATGCTCACAATAGATGCACACTGACACTGCCCTAGGATTATGTAACAGCACTAGCGCCTAAAAGGGAATACTACTAAATTTTAACACTGTAGGGATGCTATTTGTATGGCTTCAGATCGTTTATTCTGTGTCAGTGCACAATAGAGTTTGTCCTGCCCTCTGATGTCGGGTGTTACAGTGTGCATATAGCATAGTGCTGCAGAGACCAAACTGCAAAAAAGATCACATGGCTGGTAAATAATGATAAGCTGCTCAGACAGCGGTTCTTTGAGGATTAGAATGTGTAGATCAGGACCAGGGGTTTATGCATAGACTACACACGCATCGTAAAGACACTTTGGTCTTAATGACATAAAATTTTAACAGTCTGAGACACTAAAAAGAGACTTTAGCCTCCTCCTGCAAACACTAAAAGCAACAGGCAAACAATATGTTATTTCCAGCCCATTCTCCCCTCCCTGCTTTGGTAAAGTGAAGTCCAGCCGTGTATGTCAGCTCCATATCTGGCTGAAAACCTACTGTAACACTATCAACATCATTTATGTGGACAACTTTTCTTGTTTTCTTAACAGAGCTGACCTTTTGAAACATAACCACCTTCACCCAAACTACAGAGGGTCCACTCTGCTGTCTATGAACGTTGAGCTCGCTGTGCAATCAAAGACAATCTTTTGACTCTCATCTCATCAACCGTCCCTTACAAAGCACTTCTCAATATGGAATCAGCCATGATGATATGTTAAAAAATGTCCGTTCTGATTAGAGAAAGAGGTAACAGGGTGTACTCAACTCACTTTGCACAATTACTAAACCTAACTGCTGTTCCTTGCCAACAGACCATGTCTAAACCG